>NC_090654.1:10084142-10206642 GCF_040937935.1 Hyperolius riggenbachi
AGGCAGCAGTGAGCAGTTACCAGGCAGCAGTGAGCAGTTACCAGGCAGCAGTGAGCAGTTACCAGGCAGCAGTGAGCAGTTACTGCCTATCAACAGTGCCTGGAAAAGAGGCCTAATTTACTCAAAGAGCAGTGCTATTTTCTGAAGCACTTATAAATTAAAGAAACATTGAAAGACAACTTCAGATAAGATTTTACTGCGGGGAGTTCAAAGGGTCATTAGCTCTGCTCTGTGTCATAGTTTAAAATACAGAGTGTAATGTGTAAACTGCAAATATTAGAGAATGGTGCAATGTTACAAAAAAAAAAGAAAAAAGCTAAATAACAGAAAAGAAAAATATGAGACACTTCTCTTTGCTACTAATGTTCTATTAATTATGTGTACTACAGATACAATTCATAGGGCTTGACTCACAAAAGAGTGCTGATTTTCGAGTGAATTTTCGCGTTTCCGAGCGATTGCGCACATATGATAACATTTTTGTGCTCAAACGTGAGTTTTCAGGCAAATCTGTTATTGTTTTCGCATGAAAATTGCTCACGAAAATTCGAAAATTAGCGCGAAAACGGCCTATTAGTTAGCACTCTTTTGTGCATTAAGCCCATTATATCATAAGGATTTTTTTGTTTTGTTTTTGCTTCAGTGTCACTTTAAAACAACCCTGGCCTAAATAAAGTCTGAGGTTCACCCCCGAGATATGCAGACGCACCAGAAGGTCTCCATTACACTTTTTGTCTGTGCACCATTTCCTGCAGTCATATGCCAAGTCCCGCCCCTTCCTGTGACGCTTGCTGGCCAGTGACTAAGTCTGAGGGCATTGCTAGGTGGCTGTGTAACGATTGTGGAATTCTCTCCGTGATCAGCGCACAGGACGTGCGCTGACACTGCGGAAATCCTCCACAAGCGTGTAATTTGAGGGAACCCAGCAAAAGGTGCAATGCACCTGTAGAGGGAAATTCCTGTCGGCAGAGGGAGCTGTGGAGTGCAGAGGAACAGCTCCTCTGCCCTGCCACACACGCCAGACAGGAATTGCACGAAGGGAAGAAACGCAGGGCAAGATAGCCCTGAAAGAGAGAGATCAAAGCGACAGAGGGTATGTGTGTCCACCAAACTAGTTGCCACCCTGCGACGATGAACACACAACCATGAAGACAAAGTGAGAAGGCAATCGCCAGAGAAGGTGATTGCTAACAGCGACACAAGACCGAATAAGCACAGATGAGGAATGTATGTATGTCCACCAATCTAGCCGCCAACCTGCGACGGCGGACACACAACAAAGGAAACTGAGTGAGAACGCAATTGCCTGAGAAGCGATTGCGAATGAGATTGAGCAAAGGGACAGATTGTATGTGTGTGCACCAAACTAGTCGCCAACCCGCGACGGTGCATACACAACAGCAAATATGAAGTAGGAACGCAATCGCGAGAGAGGCGATTGCCAGAGGTGACACAAGGCTACAGCAAGGCAGAGCACGAGAGTAGCAAAGGCACAGCAAATAATACAATGAGAAGATAGGAAAATAACAAACGCTAACTAAACGCGAACACCGCACTCATTCGCAACAGTGCACGCGTTTATGCGCGGTCTCCGCGTGTTAAGCACAACAGAGACCAGCACGCCTAACTAACCACCGACAGACAAACATGAAACAGAGGACGCGAGCGCTTGCTCAACGGTTACCTCACCGAGCCTCCAGCAAGCGTTCGTAGCAGACAAGACAGATACACGAAAACAGGAATAAGTGAGAGATAGGATCCACAGCACTAGCGCAAGAGGCTAGTGTGATCCAGGAAGACAGAACAGAAGGATCCACAGCACTAGCGCAAGGCGAGTGCGATCCAAGCTAGACAGGCAGATGAGATAGCTGGTAGCAACCGCTGCTCCAGCTATACTCCAAGAACAAAGATCAGAACGATCTCCTGTCGACCACCGCTGGGACAGGACAATCGCAACAGACAAACAAAACAGATATGCAATCCTAACTGCACTAGGGGAACCTGCCTAGTGCAGTCCCAGGAATTACTCTAAGCTAATCTTTAAACAAAGAGCAAGACTGACACTCCAGGAGTGTTTAACAGGACTAACCCTTATGACCAGCCCAGGTCTGTGATATCACATGGTATATATAGAGCAAGCCTACAAAGGATGTGGCTAGGCAATCTGCATGACAAACGTATGCAAATTCCTCAGCAGCAGCAAGCTGCAAAACTGACAAAATGTCTCTCTTCCAGAGACCTGCAGAATGCAGACGTGAACAGTGGTCAAAAGGCTGCCTGCCTGCGCAGGCAGCCGAGCGGATCCTCACAGGCAGGGGCGTAGCAATAGGGGTTGCAGAGGTAGCGACCGCATCGGGGCCCTCCCTCAACTACAGTATTAGCTCTCTATTGGTCCTGTGCTGGTAATAATCACTTCAATAGATACTTTGAATAGTGGTAATCCTTAACAAACTGTTTCCCATCCCCTTCTTGCACCTGTGCCACTGTAGTTGCCCTTGGCAGGTTTTGGTGCGTCGTATCAATTGTTACGTATAGAGTGCTTTGGGGGGCCCCATTGTAAAACTTGCATCGGGGCCCACCAGTGGCGTAGCTAAGGAGCTGTGGGCCCCGATGCAAGTTTTACATGGGGCCCCCCAAGCACTCTATACATAACAATTGATACGGCATGCCAAAACCTGCCAATGGCAACTACAGTGTCAGAGGTGCAAGAAGAGGCTGGGAAACAGTTTGTTAGTGATTACTACTATTCACAGCATCTATAGAAATGATTATTATGTGCACAGGACCAATAGAGAGGTAATAATGTAGATGAGGGAGAGCCCTTCGGGGCCCCTCTGGCCCAAGGGCCCCGATGCGGTCGCTACCTTTGCACCCCCTATTGCTACGCCCCTGGGGCCCACAGCTCCTTAGCTACGCAACTGCTCACAGGCTGTATGTGTTTTGGAATGACTGTATCAGCATTGGCATCTATGTCGCTTGTTAGGGTTGGAAATGTAAGATCAGTGGTTCTCACACTTCTTTGGACCTTGGTACACTTAAAGGACACCCGAAGTGAAAATAAACTAATGAAATAAATGACTGTATCTATCTTCCTTCACCTAAAAATGACTTTTTAAGATATTCCACAGTTTTATTTTATATTTAAATATACTTTTTAAGTTTTAACTGTTTTATTGTTTTTGCTCAATGACACATTCATTGAAGTATGCCAGAGCTAAAAATCTATGAACTATTGACTCTTTTATCTCTTTCCTGCTCTCAGAAGCCACTTACATACCTGATATTTAACTCTTTCAGGCAGAGAAAGAAAAAAGGAACACAGCATAGTTATTTGTGTGCTAGGCATTGCCACGTGACACTTGGCAAGGACGGGCTCTGCAGACTCCTCCAGCATCACTACAGTACACAACACTTGGGGAGGGGTGGAGAGGCTGGGGGCGGGGCTCTGCAGACTCCTCCAGCATCACTACAGTACACAGCACTTGGGAGGGATAGAGAGGCTGGGGGCGGGGTTCTGCAGACTCCTCCAGCATCACTACAGTACACAGCACTTGGGAGGGATAGAGAGGCTAGGGGCGGGGCTCTGCAGACTCCTCCAGCATCACTACAGTACACAGCACTTGGGGAGGGGTAGAGAGGCTGGGGGCGGGGCTCTGCAGACTCCTCCAGCATCACTACAGTACACAGCACTTGGGAGGGATAGAGAGGCTGGGGGCGGGGCTCTGCAGACTCCTCCAGCATCACTACAGTACACAGCACTTGGGGAGGGGTAGAGAGGCTGGGGGCGGGACTCTGCAGACTCCTCCAGCATCACTACAGTACACAGCACTTTGGAGGGGTGGAGAGGCTGGGGGCGGGGCTCTGCAGACTCCTCCAGCATCACTACAGTACACAGCACTTGGGGAGGGGGAGGAGAGGCTGGGGGCGGGGCTCTGCAGACTCCTCCAGCATCACTACAGTACACAGCACTTTGGAGGGGTAGAGAGGCTGGGGGCGGGGCTCTGCAGACTCCTCCAGCATCACTACAGTACACAGCACTTGGGGAGGGCTAGAAAGATTGGGGGCTGGGCGCTGTACACAAAAGCCTGCTGCACACTGAATAGGGACTGTCTACAAATTTTTGTCTACAAAATATATTATAATTCCTTTTCAGTGGCTGAGCACATGCAATCATTAGAACAATTGTGCAGAGAGCAGAAAGCTTTTTCTCTCTGTGCCCTTAGTTGTCAGTGTCTCAGGACAGGGAAAAGAAACTTCTCCCCCCATGGGGCCCCCTCTGCTTCTGGCCCCCCTGCTGTTGCATCCCTAGCAGGGTCTATCGTTACACCCCTGTCTGCAGGTATCTGGTGGGGGTAGCTGAATTCTGATGGGGATTTCTACTGAAATCTACAGATATCTCTCGCTATTACATCCTAGAGTGTATTATGAGTATTACGTTTAATTGCATTCTAAAAATATAATAATTAATAGCACGCTGGGCAGAAGAAGCGATGATGAGCTAGGTCACATTAATAATTGAGAGAAGCTGTCAGCTTTGCAGCTGATGCGATACCGGGAGGTATAAAGGACACCTGAAGTGAGAGGGATATGGAGGCTGCCATATTTATTTCCTTTAACCACTTAATGAGAAACTGATTTATAAAAATGTCCTGCTAGAGCCTCTTAATGGCTCCAGGGCTTTTTATAAGTCAGACAGTGCTGCTGCCGCTGTGCCCATGCGTGCACGTGTGCGCTCGTGCGCGCTCCCGTGCATGCATTGGCACCCCCGTGCACGTGCATATGAAAATTGTGAAAAACAATATACCTTTATTTTCAAATACTATATTGTCACCATACTTTATACTAGGGACATAATGAAAATGTTGTGATAACCAGGACAAATAGGCAGATAAAATGTGTGGGTTTTATGCACAGTAGCAGTGTTTAAATTAAAACTGTAGGGGATAAAGTTGGAGAAATAGTGTATTTTTTCATTTTTTTCCTTTAAAATGCATAGAAAATAAAGTAATTACTGAAAACAAATATCAACCCCAAAAAGCCCAATTGGTGGGGAAAAAAACAAGCTATAGATCATTTCATTGTGATTAGTAGTGATTAAGCTATTGGCAAATGAAAGGGAGGAGCACTGAAAGGGGAAAACCGCTCTTGTCCGTTAGGGTAAAAACCACCTTGGGGTGAAGTGGCTGAAGCAATACCAGCTCCTCACCAGTTTGCCTCAGGCAGTAAAGAGTCTAGAACTGGCCCCGCCTATTCTAACGATATGTTACATTTGTGAAGCCTGATCCCGTCCCCGTGAAGAGAGCGTGAGATCTCTCGTGCGTTTGTGATTCCAGCGGACAGATCTCTCGCGTCCCTAACGATGCTGGCGACAGACGTGACATCATGCGGGGTTATTACTCTCCTCGGAACGCCAGCAGCTGTCGGGCGCTAATCTCCGGGAATCGTGCGCCAGATTTCCCCCAATTAACGTCCCTCCCTGGGGTGATCAAACATCCCTTCTGCAGCAGGAGGTGGATATAAAAACCGTACTCCGCAAAGCGACGCCGCCGCATGGGCTGTTTATCGTTATTCAGGAAAAAAATATTCTAATTGCTTTACGACTTCTCTGCTGCTGATCCTGGTCAGCGGTGGCTGATACCATGATAATGATCCCCAATTGCATGAAAATATCATGCAAATTGAATGCAGACTTGGAACTTGACTGGAAATGTCAAGCACACGTCCTGATGTTTTTGATTGGCCCAATACCAGACTGCATACTGTTTGCTTTACATTTGCAAGCCAGCTGGAACTATTGGCACCTCTTAGTGGCTTTCTTCACGCCAGCGATTTTACATTTTTTGGGCTTTTTTTTCCCCTCCTGGCACCTACTTGCATGTTGCGATTTTGTGTATTGCGATTTTCAAAGCGCTTTTGCAGAGCGATTTGTTTTTTCAGTAGAGTGATAGTGGAGGAGAAAACCCAGACAAATCCGGGAGCCAATCTGGTGCAATAGTGTTAGTGGATCAGGGTAAATTCTAAAACAATAGAGATTATACTCACAAAGATGGGTTGCAGCAGAGGCAACCACTCGTAATAGCAGGTGGGGAGAAACCGACCCCACTCAGACTTTGGGTTCCTAGACGGTCGCTGCTCCAAAAAAGTAATTCGTTAGTCGAGGACCCGCGACTTGATCGTCCTTAATACATAAGGGGGGTAGGCTATGTTGAGAGCAGGTAGGAGGTGCCCGGTCAAAGTTAGTAGTGACTTGGCGCCCAGATGCTCGATACTCCTACACTACAGGCACTTTTATTGACCTGAGGAAGCGGCTATCAGCCGTGAAATGTGTTGTCTAGTGCACCAATACAATTGATCTCTGAGGCTGCATTTCCACTTGTGCGGTGCGAATCGCCGCGGTAAAAATTCGCATGCGGATGCGAAATTCGCATGCGGTTCCATGCGATTTTTCATGCAAATTCGCACGCGAATTCGCATGGATGACGATGTTTGCGAATTTAACCATGGCACTGCTGGTGTGCTTTCCCATTGTTTCTATGCGAATTCGCATGAAAATTCGCATACCCAAACTTCATGCGAATTTCCTATTAAATACATTGTATGCGATTCGCATAGCGGTATGCGGTATGCGAATTCTGATGGATCTGCCATGCGAATTTTTTCTGCACAGAAAAACGCAAAGGAATCCTGACAAGTGGAAACAGTCCCATTCACTTGTATTGCTATGCGAATTTGCATGCGAAAAACGCATGCGAATTCGCGATAGTAGAAATGAGCCCTGAACCTTGAACTTCTACCTGTGTCATACATCTACAAGGTAGGATGATTTGACTCTGCCATTGTTGAATCTTGTTGCATAGAAATTGAAATAGAACCAGTTCTAGCAATTTAGCTGTCACTACTAACCTTGACGGGGCGCCTCCTACCTGTTCTCAACATAGATTTGTTTCTTCACTTCCTGACGCTAGTCAGGAAGTGAACTCTTTGACCCGGAAAAGAATAAATACAATGTATTTATTCATGAAAGCGCTCGGGAAATCGCTACACAAGGCACTTTTTCAAGCACTTTGCGATTTCCCTAAGGCTTCTTGCACACCAAGACGTTGCATTAGGTGGCACGTTAAGGTCGCATAACGTGCACCTAACACAACGTATGGTGCTGCAAGAGCCGACGGTAGAGTGAGCCGCGTTAGGCGGCTCGAGTCCTATAATGTCTCCCAGAGTGGCGCTGATTGGCCAGCGGGACCACGTGATGCGGAGCGAGACACTCCGCATCACGTGGTCCCGCCGGCCAATCAGCGCCCGCCAGTGCAGTGAATATTAAGTAGCCATGTGCGCGGCTACTGTAGCTGGCTCTCCCCGCCTCCTCTCCGCCCCCACTGCGCATGTGCAAACAGTCTAACGCGGCTATAGCCGCTCCAACGCCGTAGCATGCTGCACTTTGCACAGAACGTGCAGAGTTACATGTAACGCAACGTGGGCTGTGTGAACAGCCCACTTGTGTTACATTGCTGTGCGTTGGGGGAGCGTTACAGGCGCACTAACGTGCGCCTGTAACGTCTTGGTGTGTAAGCAGCCTTAATCTTCCATTGAGGGAAATTGCTCAGAAAATGGTGCAGGCAGCGCTTTGGTGAGCGGATCGGGATCGCTCAGATGCAAACACTCTCATAGGGAATCACTGCACAAGCATTTTTAGGGTGATTTTCAAAATCTCCTGCTCTAAAAAACAACAACACGAAAACACTCTAGGGGCTTGATTCACTAAACCATGATAACTGATTTTTGCGCAAAATTCACAACTACGCGCAAAAAAATTATAACATTATAACACGTGCAAAACCCTAGCGCAAACGTGATATCAGTTATCACAGTTTAGTGAATCAGGCGCTAGGTGTGAACACAAGCCTTAAAAGGATATAGTTGTGCATATTTGTGATCTCATAGTGTAGGATGAATGTTTCTAGTACACATCAGGTATGACACTCCTGCCCTGACTCAACGTGTGACACATGTACAGGTAAACTTTCTCAAACAATAGGTAGCAGTTTTTCTAATGATTAAGGCTGCTTACACACAGGGACGTTACAGGCGCACGTTAGTGCTCCTGTAACGCTCCCCCAACGCACAGCAATGTAACACAAGTGGGCTGTTCACACAGCCCACGTTGCGTTACATGTAACGCTGCACGTTGTCTGGAAAGTGCAGCATGCTACGGCGTTGGAGCGGCTATAGCCGCGTTAGACTGTTTGCACATGCGCAGTGGGGGGCGGAGAGGAGGCGAGGAGAGCCAGCTACAGTAGCCGCGCACATGGCTACTTAATATTCACTGCACTGGCGGGCGCTGATTGGCCGGCGGGACCACGTGATGCGGAGTGTCTCGCTCCGCATCACGTGGTCCCGCTGGCCAATCAGCGCCACTCTGGGAGACATTATAGGACTCGAGCCGTCTAACGCGGCTCACTCTACCGTCGGCTCTTGCAGCACCATACGTTGTGTTAGGTGCACGTTATGCGACCTTAACGTGGCACCTAACGCAACGTCTTGGTGTGCAAGAAGCCTTAAACAACATTGCTCTGCATTCAGGGCTGGCGCTACCATAGAGGCAAAGGAGGCAATTGCCCCAGGACCCCAGAGGCTGTAGGGGCCCCCAGTGGCTACAAGAGGAAAAAAACATTTTCAAAAAGACCTTATAGTTTTTTGAGAAAATCGATTTTTAAGTTTCAAAGGAAAAAAATACACATTTAAAAACCTGCCGACTTTAATAGCAAATCCACCTTAAATGCTAGAAACCCTACATTTGCAGGATATGTTAAGGAGATCATTGGGAATAAGAGGAAAAAAACTATTTTTCAAAAAAAAGTTTCGAAGGAAAAAAGTATACTTTTAAATGCGGTAAATGTCACCTTCAGTAGCAAACCTAACGGTAGTGTAATTTTACATGCATCAAAAGAAAGAGCAATAAATTTCCTGACGGGGTTTTAGGGGGTCTATACGCAGCCGCAGCGCTTTGGCCAGGGATCGCTATACAGCCGCAATATGGCTGTATGAAGATCCCTGGCATTTTTTCCTATTTTACCAATTTTTTTTTTATGTTTAGAGTGCGGGAATTTTTTTTTTTTTTAATTATGTGGGGTCCCCCTCCTGAAACTTTTTAACCCCTTGTCCTCCATGCAGGCTGGGATAGCCAGAATGTGGAGCTCCGACCGATTGGGGCTTCACACCCTGACTATACCAGCTGCAAAAAGGTCCCTTAATGCCGATTGGGGCTTCACACCCTGACTATACCAGCTGCAAAAAGGTCCCTTAATGCCGATTTTTGTTTGGGGGTACCTGCTGGGGGGCCCCCCAGGTTTATTTTGCCCTGAGGCCCCATTGTTGCTTAAACCGTCCCTGTCTGCCTTCCTGGGATTTGTAGAACTCTTCTCATTCTGAGCTACGCCTGATAAAGTATCAGAAGACATGTCATTTGCTAAGTAACTTTATTCTCTTGTCCTTTTATTTTCAAAGGATGAACGATCTGAGTTGGATGAAGCTGGCACACTTTGTCACAGAAGCGTTGAGCCGCCGGTGCCTGAGATGCGGATGTTAAGTGTTACGGCGGGTCCTGACGGGCGGCTGCCGGGATCTGCCGGGTCCCACATTGAGATGAATGGCAGCGCTAAGGATGCTCAAGCAGATTCCGCTGAATTGAAGCTTCCGTATTTCCGATCGGAAATCAACATTTCCGATTGGAATTCAGATTTTGGAATTCCGCTGCAAATCCAATTTCCCGCAACCCGCTCATTTTAGCCCAATCACAGGACTTGGAAGCATTGGACCAATCTATTTTATATTTTTTACTATTTTATTTTTTTGTCATTTTATGGGGGAAAATTAGGCATAAATGCAGAACATTTTTCATTTTTCACCCTTCCTAATTTTCACATGACGCGTCGCATAGCTATAAATCAAATAAAAATGAATTGTTTGGCCCTTCCTGGTTAAAATGAAACCCCATATGCCATATTTTATTGCTAGCTGAGCATGCGACGACTGTTATCCCCAGCCTGCGCGTTTTTGGCGATCGGATGCGTTCGCCAGGGCGATAGTTTGGGGGCCATAGTGCTGTACAGATGCATCACTACGGCAATGGCTGAGTGATTCATCTGTAGAGCATTGGGGCCCAAAGTTTTGCCCTAGCGATCGCATTAGATTGCTACAGATGGCAGTCGTTAATAGTTTATAAACAGGTAAAGGTATTGCAGGGGTTAGTAATGGGTTAGTAGTAATGGGGTTAGTAGTTATTTTATTGGGACAATCTCACTTTACTTTTTTTTTGGTACTTATCCGTTAGCCGGGCGCATCCTCTAGGTGGCGACAAAACTCCACCAGAGTTACATCTTTCCCTACTATCCATGTCGGCCTGGAGGGGGAATAGTAATTAGCGCCACCTGCCGGATGCGCCCGGCTAACGGATAAGTACCTTTTTTTTTTTTTTTACTTTTCAAACACTTTTTTCCCTAACTTTATTGAATGATTGTTGCTATTAGGTAGCAACAATAATTCACAGACCCGTGCATGTACACGGTCACTTGTATGAGCGGGAGCGTGCAAGATCACGTGCACACGTGGAAGCATGCACTCGCACGTGCGGCGGCTTTTAATGCAGGATGTAGACATAGAACATTTTGCATTACAATTTTGCATTGTAAATGCGAATTTGGATGCAAAATTATATCTATGCAAAATTTGTGCTCATCACTACCTAAAGCCAACCTTTAGCTTGCAGCAAAGTTGTTAAAGGGGCACTATGGCGAAAAAATTGTAAAATGTTAAATATGTGCAAAAATAGACAAATAAGAAGTATGTTTTTTCCAGAGTAAAATGAGCCATAAATTATTTTTCTCCTATGTTGCTGTCACTTACAGTAGGTAGTAGAAATCTGACAGAAGTGACAGGTTTTGGACTAGTCCATCTCTTCATAGGGGATTCTCAGGGATTAATTTATTTTCAAAAGCACTTAGTGAATGGCAGTTGCTCTGTCCAACTGCCAAAAAACTGTGTAGGGAGCAGGGAAGCTGGCCAGCATTATTGTTTAAATCCTTTTTAGGGAATATCTTTATAAAGCATAAAAGCCTTGCTGAGAATCCCCTATGAAAAGATAGACTAGTTTAAAACCTGTCACTTCTGTCAGATTTCTACTACATACTGTGAGGCCCCATTCACACTAGAGCGTTTTGCCGGCGATTTCGGCAAAATGCTCAAGTGCTAGCACTTTTTGAAGCAGACTGAGCAGTGAAGGATGAAACAGAGAGCAGAGTAGGTGTTTTCTCTAATGTTCCCACTGATGTATATGGTAAAATACACGAGGGTGCTTCGTCTCTGGTTCTCTTTAAAGAACAAATGAAGTGAGGGGGATATAGAGGCTGCCATATTTATTTCTCTTTAAAGAATACCAGTTGCCTGGCAGCCCTGCGGATCCTCTGCCTCTAATACATTTAGCCATACACATATACGGATGCAGATCAGGAGCTCTGACTGAAATGTCACTGAATCACACACCTGAAACAAACATGCAGCTAATCCAGATAATAGGATAACAGAGGCGCCAACAGGATAAAAAACACTAAAAGAACTTAAAAACCCATCTTGGTAATAGAGGAGGTAGTGGTGGACTCACCCCCTCCAAGCAGAACACACGACTGTGGATTTTCAGTCAAAACTATTTTATTGGATACTCCGAATAAAGTGCAACGCGTTTCACGGGATACAAACCCGCTTCATCAGGCAATAACAGATAGGAGTAAACAGCATCTGCCAGTATCATCACAGAGGCGCTCAGTGTTGATGATACTGGCAGATGCTGTTTACTCCTATCTGTTATTGCCTGATGAAGCGGGTTTGTATCCCGTGAAACGCGTTGCACTTTATTTGGAGTATCCAATAAAATAGTTTTGACTGAAAATCCACAGTCGTGTGTTCTGCTTGGAGGGGGTGAGTCCACCACTACCTCCTCTATTACCAAGATGGGTTTTTAAGTTCTTTTAGTGTTTTTTTATCCTGTTGGCGCCTCTGTTATCCTATTATCTACATCAAGTCCACCCTTGGTGGAGGGTTGTACCCTTCCTCCTACTACTACAGAGAGCGACTTTTTAATCCTGAGTGGGGTAAGGAAAATCTCCCCACCTGCTTTGACAGTGGTTGCCTACTTGGTAACCCTGGTTTGTGAGTATTAAATTAATATTATTACTCTTACAATTATACATTACCAGTACATACTACAGTATATTGGGCTCTTGGTGTTCTCTCTTTTTCTCATCCTTTGCATGCAGCTAATCCAGACACTACTGCAGCCAAAATGATCATTAGGACAACCAGGCAACTGGTATTATTTAACAGGAAATAAATATGGCTGCCCCCATAGTCTTCTCTTTTTAGTCATCCTTTAAGGAACATGATCTTTTACTAATACAAAAACAGCAACATTCATCATCATATTATCTTCATGTTTTATTTTTAGAACCTTTGAATCCCTTGAAATAGTGCCGGCATGCGGTCGGAGAGGTTAGCCTGTGTAGAGCAGTGACACTTGGTCTATGGGCCGAGTCCTCATCACGTTAGTCGGGTTATTGGCCTTCCAGCTGGAAGCCAAACGGCACAAGCAGAACCCTCTGAAGTGTGTGGCCGGCTCCTCCGCAGACAGTAAAAGCAATTACAGCAGATTAAGTTTTCTTCTTCTTTTCTGCTGACGTCTTGGGACGTCTCGTATTGATGTTTAAAAATATATTTGAATTAAAGGACGGAGACGCCCTATTGGTTAGCGGCCCGGTAATGAACATGGCTGTATTTTTAGACGCAGTAACTCAATAAACGTCGTTGACGTTGTGCATGATCAGCTTGATGGCAATAGCTGCTAATTGTACACAGAATACAAAACACCGCCTAACCTTCGGGGGCTAAGTGGTGCCACCTGCCGCGGCCGTAGGTGGAAGATCTTTTCCAATCACTCGTGCCTGGGCGGAAAACAGTTAACCAGCGTTTTATCACAACCTCTTGCCGCAGCCCACTCACTCCTGCTTTGCCTTCCGCGCGCACAAAAGCAGCATCCGCGTCCCAGCTAAGCGGGGGTTAAATCCCGCTTCTCCGCACGCCTTTCATTCGCTTTTCACCAAAAAGGATTACTTCTGCCTAATTACTTTAATCATGGTTACCCCCACCCCCCTGCTGCGTGGAAATGACCGGGGCCCGGCCCGCCGCTCGCAAACACGCCATTATCTCGATTTATGTTTACGTAAAAAGAGTTGACAAATTAGCAGTAGGTGCAAATATGCGCGATGGGCATGGAATGCGCCGAGGAGGTTGCACTCCAATTAGTCATGTTGGGTTTCGTGACAGTGAAGGAAGGCGTGGAGGGTGGTGAACTGATTGGTCGTTTGTTATTGTCCCCGGAATGTATACATATCTGACATGTTCTGTACAGCTCTGCAGAGGACCTGAAATATTCATAGCAGACGTCAAGCTGCCATTTAAGGAAAAGGAAATCTATAACCTTATTTCCATACTACGGTCTTCTCTCTGCCGATACACACATGGACAGATTTGTCGGTGCCCTGACTGTTCATTGAAGAAATGCTTTATGCTTCCAGAAAAATGATTAAAGCATGCCTGAACTGAGAATTTCCTCTCTGCCTTAAAATATAAGCAACAGCATAATAATCTTTAAAGAAAAACATTTCTTTGTTACAGCTGATACAAATCCTAAGGTTAGGTGCACACATAACATAACATGAAAAGCTGCGTTTTATGTCATGTTTCATTTTTACGCTATGAGCATTTTTGCTGCGTTTTACTTCATTTTTGCTGCATTTGCCTTAGGGTTTTTTTTTCTACCGCTGATGTGTTTTCAAGTGTTTTGCACGTATTTTAATGCGTTTGCGGTTTGCATGTTTTGTATGCATTTTTTGTCTGCGTTTTATGCAAGTCACTTGGAAGACAACTGGAAGCGGAAATACGACCCCCGAAATTTTTTTTTAAAGCAAAAACACATAGAAAAATGCATGGAAACGCATGAAAAAAACGCATAACATTAGGTTTCCATTGACTTTCATTATGTGCGTTTTTGATGCGTTTTTGAATACTATGCAACAAAACATGCGTTTTTTCTAAAAAACTGCATGTTTTAAAACGCATAGAAAAGGCATGTGCGTTTTCTATGTGCGTTTTTTTCCTGCGGCCTTTAGACTTACATCAGCGTAAAAAACGCTGCATTTCTGCTAAGGGCCTGAGCCCACTAACGCAGTTGTGCGCAGTTGTACGCAGTGGTGTCCGCATTTCAGCATCTGTAACATTTATGTGTTTCTGAACAGCGGACACAACTGCGTTAGTGGGCTCAGGCCCTGAGGGTGCACCTGGCCAAAAATACGTTGGCAGTGTGTCTACTTCCTGCTGTCATGGAAGCAGGCATAGGATTAACATGCTGTGTTTACAAATGAGCTGCTCTGCAGAGGCAGTCAGCTGACCAGCTGAGAGATCAAATTACACTTGTGATTCATCACAGATGAGGGGGGATTAGACAGGCCTGTCTTTTTCTCCAGAGTTTTCTCCTAGGGGATGTTTTCACATCTTGTCATAAATGCCTTTTTTTTTTTTTTTCTTTTTTTTTTTTTTATTGAAAAGATAGAACATGGGTACAAAAGATATCTGTCACAATACAAGTCATATGGAAAATGCTTCTGTGTTTACAATAGTATTTTCAGTCCATACTTATGATACATTCTTCAATATCACAGATCATGCCTAGAAAAATAGATAAGCAGGGGAGAGGAAATGGACTGGTCACCTGAGCAAGAAGATAGTATACAATATATAATAATTTTATTCCCCGCAATATACCCCATCTTCATCATCTAAAAGCAATATCTTCTCCCCTCTCCTCGCCTCCTTTTCCCAATCTCTACCCTTTCTTTTTTTTTTGGGGGGGGGGGGGGGGGGGAAACCCTTCACCTACTCGTGAGGGATAACAAAAATCACTTAGGATTCAATCCTATATATTCGCTCTGATAGCCTAACGTACTATCTTATATCTATAGAAGGAATATTTAATTCCGTGTGGGTTGAGGACTCTCACTCCTCGGCCCAATCATGGAGTCACTCAGTTTCCTGCCGATTTTCATCACCGGCTTTATGGCTCCTGAGCAGTCCATGAGGCTAGATTCACAGTGGGACGTTGCGTTTTGATGCCACGTTAAAGTCGCACCGCAAGCTTACAACGCAACGCGCCCAAAAAGTGGCAACGCAGCGTTACCGTTGCATACAGCAGATACAGTAAAAAATACAGGCAATGAAAAGTATGCTTCCAAGTCATTACTGAGCATGTGCAAACAGTCCAACGCAGCTAATAACGTGTATAACGCACTGCATGCAGTACTTTTACTTAACGTGCAGCGTTAGGCACCAACGCAACGTGTGCACTGTGAACAGGGCATTGATTTTTCATTGCAGTGAGTTATTATGCGTTAAATGCTGTTTTAACGCGCAACTTTAACGTCCCACTGTGAACTTAAAGAGAACCAGAGATGAAGCACCCTCATGTATTTTACCTTATAAATCAGTGGGAACATGACAGTAAACACCTAATCTGCTCTTTGTTACATTGTTCTCTGTTTAATTTGCCTGTTATCACCTCTAAGATAAGAATCCCGACTAAGCAGTCGGCTGGCTTTGCTACAGAAAGATTATAGCTGAGACTGTGTTCTTTGGTGTCTTTTCAAGTCCAAGCCTGCCCCCTGCTGGCTGTGCTCAGAAATCATTATAGCTGAGTCATTATAGCAAAGCCAAACTCAATGCTCAGTCCGGGATTCTTATCTCAGCTAGATAACAGACACTTTTAGCAGTGAGGATGAAACAGAGAGCAGGGTAGGTGTTTTCTCTAATGTTCCCACTGATTTCTATGGTAAAATACATGAGGGTGCTTCGTCTCTGGTTCACTTTAACCTCAATGTCAGTTGTATTTGACCCATTTGTTGACTATATCCCATGCCAGTACTAAGCAAAGAGAGATATTCTGTTTATATGACAGAGCTATGGATTGATTCCTTAAATAATAAAACAAACAAACAAAAAGAAAACTATAACCAACACGATCGTGCAGCACCACGGTCACCCATCCAGCTTTTTTCTTTTTTTTTTAATTTTTTTTTTTTTTGAGATTATATATACTAGGTATATCCATATTCACCTCTTTCTAGTTTCGGGTTTTGCTAGCATATAATTAGTAATACACTTCAAATGCTTTTTAGGGAGAAAAAGGGTTGGTGTTCAAGAGAGGAAGGCCAAGCATGGAGCATTTCTTCACAACCATTTTTGATCATAGCTAGATTCCAATATCAAAGGCGCCCAGGGTCCCTGCTACTTTCTTCCTCAGGTACCATTTTGTGTACGATAATTGCCTTTTAAAGGATACCCTAGCACTCACTTAAAGAGGAACTCCAGTGAACATTTTTACTGCTGGCAGGTGATGTAGCTGCTGCATGCTTTTTTGGCAGTTGGAAACAGCTGTAAACAGCTATTTCCCACAATACAACAAGGTTCACAGACAGGAAACTGCCAAAAGTTCGAACTTTTCTTGTGGGAGGGGTTACTTGTGGGAGGGGTTTCACCACAATATCAGTCATACAGCGCCCCCTGATGATCTGTTTGTGAAAAGGAATAGATTTCTCATGTAAAAGGGGGTATCAGCTACTTATTGGGATAAAGTTCAATTTTTGTTCGGAGTTTCTCTTTAAAGGGACTCTGAGCAGTAGATAGAAATGAAATCGGTAATTATCTGGGGCTTCCTCCAGCCCACCGTAGGCTGGGAGGTCCCTCTGCATCCTCCTGGCTCCTCTGCCGATCCCGCTGGCGGCTCCATTACCGGTGACACCCGGGCGGAGTGTTGGCCCAACACTTCCTGAACGGGTACTTTCCGTGTCATCATGCCGGACGCTACGCGTCATCACGCCGGCCTACGTGACAGTACTGTGCATGCATATTTCAAACTTAGAAAACCGCGCATGCGCAGGACTGTCACGCCGGCCAGCGTGATGACACAGAGCGTACCCGTCAGCACTGGTGTCGGCGGTAATGAAGTCTACAGTGTGACCGGGAGAGGAGCAAGTAGGATGCAGAGAGACCTTGCGGCCTACGGTGGGCTGGAGGAAGCCACAGGTAAGTACCGATTTCATTTATTTCAACTGCTCAGAGCCCCTTTAAATTCAAAAAGGACGCCTAATGTGTGTAATTTCGATTAGGCAAAATGTCACGAAATAACCTTTAAAGGAAAACATATCTTTGTTACAGCTGATATAAATCTGCAGCGTGTCTACATCATCCTACTTTCATGGAAGCAGACATAGGGTTAACATCCTGTGTTTACAAACTAGCTGCTCTGCCGAGGACTGCTGAGGTTCCTCAGCTGACACAGCTGAGAGATCAAATTACACTTGTGATTGGTCACAGGTGAGGGGGAATTACACAGGCTATACTCTCTAAATACATACAGGGTGCAATTCTCGCTGTTTTCCTTCTGTCCTGTACAAGAGTTCAGCTCCACTCAGTCGCACTGTTGGTCCTCACAAGTGACTGAACTGTTCTGCATTCTGTTGCTAACTACACAGACGAAGGGATGCCCACAGATTATGTGAGTAATGTAGCGGATCTCATTCGTTTTACTTTATCATATATTTTTTTAATCTTCTACCTCACACTTATTTTATTTCCCTTAATTAAAAATTCAATATTTCACAAAAGCACCCCTGTAATTCACTGTGTGGGAGCTGAATGAACCTGATTTTACATCACACTGACATGGCTGCTCATTACAGTCCAGAGTTAGAACTTCAACCCTCGACTGACAAATGAGAATGTGAAACTCCAGGAAAGTTCTATTTTCATTACCATTAACATAAACAGTAGAGTTAAAGAGAAACCGTAACCAAGAATTGAACTTCATCCCAATCAGTAGCTGATACCCCCTTTTACATGAGAAATCTATTCCTTTTCGCAAACGGATCATCAGGGGGCGCTGTATGGCTGATGTTGTGGTGAAACCCCTCCCACAGGAAACTGTGAGGACCATGGTTTTGACAGTTTCCTGTCTGTGAACCTTGTTGCATTGTGGGAAATAGCTGTTTACAGCTGTTTCCAACTGCTAAAAAAGCAAGCAGCATCTCCTTCCACTGACATCACCTGCCAGCAGTAAAAATGTCACCATGTGATAAATGTCAGAATGTAAATCAGGGAGAGGAAAGATTTTACAATGAGTAAACACTCACTAAATCATTTATACATAATTATTGTAAAAAATGAAGCACTTTTTTTATTACATAATATTCACTGGAGTTCCTCTTTATGTTTATTTTCGGGTCAGCTATCTGACTACAATCTACAGAGTCTACTCATACAGATACTACACCTACTGGGCTTGATTCACCAAACCGTCCGTGATAACTCATATCATGGCTGCGCTAGCGTTTTGTGCACGTTATAACGCGTGTAACGGTTTATGCACGCAAATGTGAATTTTCGTGTGCGTTTTGCACACAAAACACTAGCGCTCTGTCAGCACGTTTGTGGCTAGGGGAGTAGAGGGGAACTTCAGGAAGCTCTCCAAAAACACAACCAAAAACATGCAAATGAAGCGCACATCAATTTCCAGAGAAATTAAAGAGCGCTGCAGGGCTGATGCACTAATTTAGGCCCATGTCACACCCCTCGGAGTGTTTCTGCAGCCTAATTGTGCATGCCACTAATGTTGAGTAATTATGCACACCCCTGATCTCTCAGAAGTAATTAATCACATGGCTTCTCCACCCCGGTGTGCAGAGAGCATGGCATTCAACAAGATTTACATCTGAATGAAGAGGCTTCAAAGGATGATTGGCAAATAGACAGTCACACATCTGGCTGCTGAGTCTGATAGATGGAACAATATATACACTGATCAGCTTAATATTGAGATAGTGGCCTTGTGCCAAAGAAACAGCTCTGACCCTTCCAGGCCTGGACTCCACAAGACCTGTGAAGGTGTCCTGTGGTATCTGACTATATATCTATAATACATATAATACACTATCAGCCTATAATATAGTGCAGCTCCCCCTGGTGGTGAGACCTGGACTCCACAAGACCTGTCAAGGTGTCCTGTGGTATCTAGCTATATATCTATAATACACACAGTACACTATCATCCTATAATATAGCACAGCTCCCCCTGGTGGTCAGGCCTGGACTCCACAAGACCAGTGACGGTGTCCTGTGGTATCTGACTATATATCTATATATCTATAGTACATATAATATACTATCAGCCTATAATATAGCGCAGCTCCCCCTGGTGGTGAGGCCTGGACTCCACAAGACCTGTCAATGTGTCCTGTGGTATCTAGCTATATATCTATAATACACACAGTACACTATCATCCTATAATATAGCACAGATCCCCCTGGTGGTCAGGCCTGGACTCCACAAGACCAGTGACGGTGTCCTGTGGTATCTGACTATATATCTATAGTACATATAATACACTATCAGCCTATAATATAGCGCAGCTCCCCCTGGTGGTGAGGCCTGGACTCCACAAGACCAGTGATGGTCTCCTGTGGTATCTGACTATATATCTATAGTACATATCATACATCATCAGTGTAACAATTGTGGAATTCTCTCCGTGATCAGCGCAAAGGACGTGCGCTGACACTGCGGAAATCCTCCACAAGCGTATAATTTGAGGGAACCCAGCAAAAGGTGCAATGCACCTGTAGAGGGAAATTCCTGTCGGCAGAGGGAGCTGTGGAGTGCAGAGGAACAGCTCCTCTGCTCTGCCACAGACGCCAGACAGGAATTGCACGAAGGGAAGAAACGCAGGGCAAGATAGCCCTGAAAGAGAGAGATCAAAGCGACAGAGGGTATGTGTGTCCACCAATCTAGTTGCCACCCTGCGACGATGAACACACAACCAGGAAGATAAAGTGAGAAGGCAATCGCCAGAGATCTGGGGGTTTGGGAAAACAAAAAGAAAAAACCGCAGGGGTACCAGGAGCCCTTTTGGTGTATTATCTTCAGATAACTGAAAGAAGGTAAGAGTAAGTAATACTCACAAGTGTGGGTTGCTAGAAAGGCAACCACTTGTATAAGCATGTAGGGAAGTCCCGTCCCCACTCGGTCTTTAGATAGGTAGGTCGCTTTCAACTACTGAGTTAAGTGTCTAACTTTTCTTGTTCTGACTTCCGATGTAATGAAAATGGTCCCTGTACTGGATCTGTATATGGGGGTGATGTTATCATGTAAGAGTGACCCTGAAATACAGCTTTGTCCTGATGGCGTTTACATTGAGGGTAACATATTGTCCTTCTAGGCTGCTCTATTACTTTCTTCAGTTCCCTGCCAGATTTCTATTTACAAGCAATACATATTATGCGTCCAGCTGGGTTTAAAGAGAAACAAAATGTTCCGCCTTATTTCTTCTATCCTATAAGTTCCTATACCTGTTCTAATGTGGTCTGTGTTACTGCAGCCTTTTCTAGTTGCACAGTGGCTGTGTTATCTCTGTTATATGATCTAATCTTCTCTCTTCTGTCGTGTCTGTGTCTGTCGGGCTGAGACTGGAATGTGTGGAATGTGCTGCACTGCTTGTCATTGGCAGAAGCTATACACACCCTCTCCAAGCTCTGTATGAGTCAGAGACTGAGCTTCTCTCAGCCTATTACATGCTAGTTAGCAGCCATGTTTTTTGTTTGTAAACACTGCCTAAAACTGGCAATTACAAGCCAGGATTGCAGCAGGGAGAGGCAGAAACAGCACAGAGGGGCCCAGGAGAACATAATGAATAGGATGGTATGCTTTTTATTGTAAGAATGTTAGAGTACAGATTCTCTTTAAGCCGTGTTTAAAGCAGACCTCACTTCAGAATTTCCTCTCTGCTCTAAAAAATAAGCAACAGCATGATAACCTTTAAAAAGAAAAACATTTCTTTGTTACAGCTGATACAAATCCTGCAATAAATCTGCAGTGTGTCTACTTCCTGCTTTCTTGAAAGCAGACCTATTTTTAACATCCTGTGTTTACAAATTAGCTGCTTTGCCATGGCAGCCAGCTGACACAGCTGAGAGATCAAATTACAACTTTTGATTAGTCACAGATGAGGAGAAATTAGACAGGCTAAACTCTCTGAATACATACAAGGTGCATTTCTCTCTGTTTCCCTTCTCTCTTGTGCAAGAGTTCAGGTCCACTTTAATGGCATTCCCTTCTCATCTATGGAGAGATAGGCCTCAATTCACTAAGATCATGCTGGAGATAATAAGGCAAGAGAAAACTTACCTCCACACAGTGAGAGAGTTATCTTACCTCTTCATTCCTTAAGTTGCCTCTTCTGTAGTTAATTTACCTCCTCTGTAGTTAATTTACCTCCTCTGTAGTTAAGTTACCTCCTCTGTAGTTATTTTCACACGCAGTTAATGAACAGCCTGTCTTTAACTCTGGAGTTATTTTAAGGATTGGAGAGTTAACTTAAAGACAGAAGAATTAACTTTAGGTTTGCTTGAGGTAAAATGTTTCCTGAATACTACATGCCTTATCACCATGGTAACAACTCTAGAAGAGTTATTAAAGACAGGAGATAAGCTTAGTGAATTGAGGCCAAAGTATTGCATCATCAGAGCAGCTGAGTGATGTCATTGTCCAGGTTCCCACATGTCAGCCTCCCCCAGCGTCAGATATTCCACGCCAGGCTTTTCCTCCTGCCGCTTGGCAGCTCGATTAATTTATTTATTTTGTTTTTTTTTATACACAATGCAGTGGCGAGTGATTAAAATAGAAAAGATTAAAAGATTAAAGAGAGCCAGGAAAGAGTGGCTTTCTCTAATGTGGAGGCCGTCTGTTCCGCGGTCCGCTCGGCCCGCACTTAGCATGTCTGATTGTATCATTCGGACCCCTCTCTCCTGGTAATCCTCGCCTTTTGCCCACCGCCCTGGTGCTGGCCGCTCGCTCTCCGCCCCCCCCCCCCCCCCTCTCTGTCACGGCCACTTCTAATTCTCCCAGGCTGTCTCTGTTTCTCGTAAGCCCCCCTCTCTCGCCCTTCTTGCATCTGGCCTCTTGTTCTTTTTCCAAATTACCCGTCCTCATCTGTGCAAGTGGGTCACGGCTCGCTCAGGCACAGCTGTGGTAACCCTTTCCGCGTCCAGCGACTCGCTGCCGCCGTTCTGCACGCACGCGATTCCCCCGCATCGCGGGACTGACGGGACCTTGGCGTGTAATTGGCCATTTCTCGGTTAGGTCACGTTTCTTCCCCCACTCTGGGGCTTAATCCCTGGACGTCAGATTCGTCCAGCTAATCCGCTTTTTGCTCCGCTGCATCCACGGTGCTCTGTCCTATTTATTAATGGATTGGACAGAGAAAATCACCGGGAAGACAACAATAAATGTTTGCGCTGAACACTCGGTGGGGCACAGTTAGATGAACCAGCGCAAGGAGCGTTGGGGCAAAACTGGAGCGGTCCTTTAGAGCGAAAGATAGATCTCTCGGCCTCCATGTTACTTTTGCATCAGCTTTGTGCTACTTTTCCTGGTTCTGTGCATTCCTAAGTCCGGTTTCAGACTGAGGATTGGCGCTAGTGGTGCGGTGCGGCCCGGGAGCCGCATGGCCAAAAACAGGCCTTCGGCGATTGTGAAGGAATGTGGTCACCCTCCAATTCCTGCTCCCTTTGCCGCAGTTTACATTCAGCCACAGACCCTGAGGGAATCCTGAAGGCAGTCAGCACTGCAGGCAAAGTAACCTTTTGGATTGGTTGGTGAGTCCACACACAGTCTAATTTAGAATTTATGTACAATTGATACAATCTAAAGGAGACCAGGTCGCTGCCACCAATCCGCAATAAAGAGTACGAATGCGCTAAGTCTAACTCTAGCTAAATCCTGTAGGAAAAAGTGTTAATTCACAACGTTTCTAGAGATAGCAAAAAAACAATATTAATATCAAAACGGTTGTGGTATCGTTCTCTCAGGAAACGCGAACCTTTTGCAGAGATTTCAGAACAAGCACTTAGACAAACGATTTTTTCAGCGTTTATTTAAAAAAAAATGCATAACTAAATATAGCAATTGAAACAAATCGATACAGTAAAAATAATAAGGCCTAAAAGTGAAAATAACTGAGTATAATGTCTGAAGCAGTTTGTGTCAGATTACTGGGCCCTTTACAATAAGTCCAGATGAAAGATAAAATAGTCCAGTTAGGCCCCGTTCACACTTGCGTTTTGGCAAGTAAACGGACCGGATCCTGATCGGATCCTGATCGGATCAGGACCTGATCCTGATCAGAACCGTACGGTTCCGATCCGGATCCGGTCCGTTTGTATCAGGCATGCATCAGGCTGCCATCCGGATCCGTGGGCAAAAAATAGTTAAATTTACATAAAAAAATGTTGGGGTCAGCAGAAGGTGCACCTGTAGAATCAGGTCCTCCGCTGTAGGCCTCACCTCCACCTCCGACATTCTGCCAAACAGCTCCAGCACGTCTGTCACTGCTGCTCCACTCCAGACATGCTTGGCCCATGTGTCCCCATCCAAAATGGCCGCTTGCATACGCATAGGAAGTGGGGTAGAACGTCAGGTTTTTGTAGGCAGTGTGTTCTGTGCCTTCTGTTTCCCATTGGTTTCTGTGTTCCGGATGGTGCTGTCAGGCTCAGGTCCAGCTCCGGTCAGGATGCGTGGGCCGGAGATCCGGACCCAAAAAATAGCGCATGTTGGAAAAGTGTCCGGATCCGATCCGGCTCCGTACTGTACGGAACGGACACGTGTGAACGTCCGCATAGACTTTGCATTGCTATGCGGAACGTACGTTCTGTTTGTACAGTATACGGTCCGGATCAGATCAGGAAAATCCGGACAGGGAACGCTAATGTGAACCAGGCCTTATGGAAAATTCGGTGGGTAGAAGTCCATGGATAACAGCCACTCCTAGATGTTATATGGATGGCTCTGGTCTCCCACTGCCAGCCGGGGTGCAGCAGATTTTAACCCTTACTCCACTGGAGGGTGGAGATTGTAAGGGGAGATGGGCTGTGTCTGCTACAAGACCCTTCTCCACCCCTTTGTCAAGACAGGCAGAAAAGAATATGAAATATCTGTGTGCAGACCCAGTGCAGAGGCTGTGGTCTGCAAGCTGAAAGAGGAACACTGGTTTCTGAAAACCAGGCTAAGGAATTAAAGGCGCTCCAAATTATATTTTGTGTGTATTTTCATGTGATTGCATGGAGACCGTAGGCGAGACTGTGACAGGGATTACCGCATACTAAAGTCTGGCAGCAGGCTAAGTAGGAAGTGACGCTCACTTCCTGTGGCCAAAGCGATCATGTGCGTAGAACCGTATTGCTAAAATATGCTTCTGCACATGCTCGCCGGCCCTGCGAATACTTGCAGTGGGCAGGCATTGTAAAATATACGCGTGGTCGTGGACTTACATGATTTCCGGTCCGCCGCACGTCAGCGCAGGTCGTCGCAGAACTGCACAGTAACGTAGGTTTGCCCTAGCGTCGGGGATGCAGCGAAAACGTCACTTCCGTCCCATTGTGCCACAAAGCATTGGTATGAAAGTCCCCATAGACCTTCATTACCCTGCGGTGTGATGTGGTAAAAATACCGCACCGCCCCAGTGTGAAAGGCCCCTAAAGAAAACCGGAGAGTGGTGTGCTACTTAAAAAACAATACTTACCTACGTAGAAGGAGTCTTCTGAAACCCTCCAGAGGCTTCCTACGTCCTTCTCCAGACCACCACTGCTGCCCGGGACCCTTTGGGGGTCGTGTCCACCACTCTTTATGCACAAGCGTGAGTGGCCACACTGCGCCTGCGTGGGTACCGCCACACTCGTACATGAAGAGGGGCGTGACCACCTAACATATCTGGCAAGCATTGTCGGATATGTTCGGGGGGGGGGGGGGGTCCTGGAGGATGCCTCAGCAGGCTTCTAGGGTAAGTATCTCATTTTTTTTTCTACCCCCTTGAGTACACTTTAAAGGTATATGGACAGGGGCGTAGGAATAGGCCCTGCAGCCCCTGCGCCCGCGGGGGGGCCCGGCCCCCCCTTTGGGGCCCGCTCGGGGCCGTTTTGTGGGTGCTGGAGGGGTGGCAGCATGAGGGGAAAGCCTTGCCCACAGTCGGCGGGGAGAGGGGTAGTTCCCCCCTCTCCCTCACCTCGGGGCTCTCCCCTCTGCGCTCCCCTCCAGCTCGTAAGTGTCTGTGGGGCTGTGGTGGGCAGCGAGCGGCGGGCAGATACATACCTGCTTCCGTGCGTTCCATCGGAGACTTCTCCCTCTAGCGGCTGACGTCACTTCCGGAAGTGACGTCAGCCGCTAGAGGGAGAAGTCTCCGATGGAACGCACGGAAGCAGGTATGTATCTGCCCGCCGCTCGCTGCCCACCACAGCCCCACAGACACTTACGAGCTGGAGGGGAGCGCAGAGGGGAGAGCCCCGAGGTGAGGGAGAGGGGGGAACTACCCCTCTCCCCGCCGACTGTGGGCAAGGCTTTCCCCTCATGCTGCCACCCCTCCAGCACCCACAAAACGGCCCCGAGCGGGCCCCGGGGGGGGGGGGGGGGGGGGCGCTCAGAAAATCTGCAGGGGGGCCCGGTGGGGCCTAGTTACGCCCCTGTATATGGAGGCTGCCATATTTATCTCCTGTTAAACAATACCAGTTACCTGGCAGTCCTGCTGATCTATTTGGCTGCAGTAGTGTCTGCATCACACACCTGAAACAAGCATGCAGCTAATCTTGTCAGATCTGACAATAATGTCAGAAACATCTGATCTGCTGCATGCTTGTTCAGGGGCTATGGCTAAAAGAAACAGAGGATCAGCAGGGCAGCCAGGCAACTGATATTGTTTAAAAAGAAAGAAATATGGCAGCCTCCATATACCGCTCACTTCAGTTCTCCTTTAAAGGACCTTTATAACAAAAAATGTTAACATTCAGATACATACATATATTTGTACATTACTCCCAGGAATTAAATGCACTATAAAGGATCTTGTTCCTATGTTGCTGTCACTTACAGTAGGTAGTGAAAATCTGACTGATCTGTCAGGTTTTCAAGTAGTCCATCTCTTCATGGGGGATTCTCAGTATCTTTCCGAAAGCACTTACTTAAGTACAGTTGTGAAGTCCTACCACCAAAATGGCGTGCATATGAGTTGGTGCAGCTAATTGGCATATAGACTGTTCCAAGGAGTGCTTCTGTAGAGAAATAAGGAAATACTGAGAATCCTCCATGAGGAGATGGATTAATCCAAAACCTGTCAATTGGATTGGGCAATAAAATGATTCAACCTACTGATCCCAGGCTCAAAATCGATCTCTTTCTCAAACGGAAGCAGATCAAACGTGCTGGAAAATATTGATCAGAATATTGCCCATTGTTCCCTGTGTATTTCCCCTCAATCCAATTTCATTTTTTCATTAAGTGTGCAACATAGGAAAAAAGTCATTTAAAGTACATTTTACTCGCAAACGTACATTTTATATGTGTGTATCTTAAAGTGGACCTAACCTCAGAACTTCCTCTCTGCTCTAAAATATAAGCAACAGCATAATAACCTTTAAAGTAAAACATTTCAGTGTTACAGTTCATACAAATCCTGCCATACATCTGCAGTGTGTCTACTTCCTGCTTTCATGGAGGCAGACATAGGGTTAACATCCTGTGTTTACAAATTAGCTGCTCTGCTGAGGCAGCCAGCTGTCACAGCTGAGAGCTCAAATTACAGTTGTGATTAGTCAATGATAAGGGATTATTAGACAGGCTAAACTCTCTAAATACACACAGGGTGCATTTCTCTGTTTCTTCTGTCCTGTGCAAGAGTTCAGCTCCACTTTAAGTTTTACAGTTTTTCACGATAGACGTCCGTTGATAGTGTTTACTGTCTGCCGTGCCGCCAGTTATCAGACGGGGATTCCGGTGTAATCGCGGCCGTCTTACAGAAATGCTGCAGCAGCAGCCCTGTGATGTATAATTTGATAACTAAATGAACCTGTAAAGAGACGTCAGAGTAATTGCACACCGAGGAGCAGTTTCTTGTTGCTGTTGCAGCGCTGGCGGTCAGGGTGTTACAGCCTCTATCAGGGCAAATGGATTAATGAGGAGATGAAATTAGAAGCAATAGCCGCCACTTGTAATATTTACATTAATTTGCTAAATAGCAGAAAACAGTTTATTGAATAACTCTGATTCATTGATTATGATTCATTGATCATTGATTTAATTCGATTCATTGATATGATTCAATCTGACATGTCTGATTCATGATTCGATTAAATTTGATTCAAATTGAATCAAATCATGAATCAGACATGTCAGATTGAAGCAAATCAAATCAATGAATCGAATCAAATTGAATCGAATCTGACAAAGAATCATATGGTGTAGATCGGACTGCTTCTCTCAGCAGCTTATGACTCTTTTCACAAAAGTAGTTTATGCACGGGTCTGGTTGCCTGGCAACAATGTAAACACATATTCAGCAGCTCAGCAGAGCTCAGCAGTTAAGCTGGCCATACACTGGCCCGATTTGCCGCCGGTTCGACAGCAGATTCGATCACTGGGATCGAATCTGCTGCCAATCGTTCGCGCTACACGCCGAATTTCGATCCATTTCGTCCGATCCCGTCGATCGCTCCGTGCCGAAAATTACCGTCGATCGCCCGCGGGTAAGGAGCGCGTCGCTAGCGGTGTTCGAGTGCCCGATGACCGACGCAATAGAGCGGCAATACATTACCCCCGGTCACCGCTGCTCCGTGTCCACGCTGGTCTCCGGCATGCTTCAGTTCTTCCTGCCCGGTAGGAAGTTTAAACAGTAGAGGGCGCTCTACTGTTTAAACTTCCTGCTGGGCAGGAAGAAGTAAAGCATGCCGGACCTGGAGACCAGAGCAGAGAAGACAGCGGAGACCTGGGGACTGGAGTCGTGCCGGCGGAGCAGGCAATGTATGCGGGGGGGGGGGGGGGGGGGGGGAGCGGCGGCAGCACCACCACAACAGATTGTGAACAGTTTCAGGCTGAAATCGGTTCACAATCTGTTTGCGGTAAAGGCAGCCATACGATCCCTCTCTGATCAGATTCGATCAGATAGGGATCTGTCTGTTGGTCGAATCTGATGGCAAATCGACCAGTGTATGGCTACCTTTAGGTTTATAAAGGCGATTCCTGCTAGAAGTGGGTTATACCACTGAAAACTATGTAGGCAGCAGTTATGGTTGTAAAAGAAAGTAAAAAAAAAACACCCCTAACAAATGGATTAGCCTCCCAGTCAGGGCCGGGCCGAGGCATAGGCTGGAGAGGCTGCAGCCTCAGGGCGCAGTGTAGGAGGGGGCGCACAATTCAGTCAGCTGTCATTCCTAATTGTGTTTGAAGCAGAAAGAAATAAGAAAAGGGGATACATGGCAGTGACTGCAAGCCAGATAACTAGAGATTAAGGTGTTGGGGAGGTTGTGGGCCCTGTGGCCCTCTTAGTCTAATAGCAATCAGGGTGTGACGGCTGGGGTGGGAGGGGTGGGGGGGCCTCTTAGTCTAATAGCAATCAGTGTGTGATGGCTGGGGTGGGAGGGATGAGGGAGGGGCCTCTTAGTGTAATAGCAATCAGTGTGTGATGGCTGGGGTGGGAGGGATGGGGAGGGGCCTCTTAGTGTAATAGCAATCAGTGTGTGACGGCTGGGGTGGGAGGGATGGGGAGGGGCCTCTTAGTGTAATAGCAATCAGTGTATGACGGCTGGGGTGGGAGGGATGGAGGGGCCTCTTAGTGTAATAGCAATCAGTGTGTGACGGCTGGGGTGGGAGGGATGGAGGGGCCTCTTAGTGTAATAGCAATCAGTGTGTGATGGCTGGGGTGGGAGGGATGGGGGAGGGGCATCTTAGTCTAATAGCAATCAGTGTGTGACGGCTGGGGTGGGAGGGATGGAGGGGCCTCTTAGTGTAATAGCAATCAGTGTGCGGCGGCTGGGGTGGGAGGGATGGAGGAGGGGCCTCTTAGTGTAATAGTAATCAGTGTGTGACAGCTGGGGTGGGAGGGATGGAGGGGCGCACTTTGGTGTCTCAGCCTTGGGTGCTGGAGGACCTTGTCCAGGCTCTGCTCCCAGTCCTTTATAGGTCACTATTTACAATACAGGTTATATTGATAAAACCATTCATTTAAAAAAAAAAAAAACTTTACACTATTTTAGAAGTTTAAAAGTTTTAATAGTTTATGCATAAACCACTTTTTATTTTTTTCCTCATTAGCGGAAGAACCCCTTTAAGTGAAAGTACTGCTTGCAGTGCGTTATACACGTTATTAGCTGCGGTGGACTGTTCGCATATGCTCAGTAATGACTTGGAAGCATACTTTTCATTGCCTGTATGCGAAGATAACGGGCATTAAGTTGGGTTGCGACTTTTTTGGGGAGTTGCATTGTAATTTGCGTTGCGACTTTAATGTCGCATCAAAACGCACCGTCCTACTGTGAAAGAGGCCTGAAAGTAAGAAATATATGAATTTAAAGTATAGGAATAAAGTTTAGAGAAAATTAAAGTGAGCCAGAGACGAAGGCTAGTTTAAAAACGAAAAAAGATGTTATACATACCTGGGGCTTCCTCCAGCCCCATAAGCCTGAATCGCTCCCACGCCGCCATCCTCCGCTGCCTCTATCGCCGGTACCGGACCCGTCACTTCCGCCGGACGCGGCCAGTTGTACGCATGCACAGGGGCTCCCTCCGGCTTTGTACGCATGCGCCTGTGCAGTACGGAGGGAGTGCACTGCGTTTGTGTCGACTGGCTCGACTGGCCGAAAGTACGGGACCCAGTACCGACGGACAGAGGCAGCGGAGGACGGCGGCGTGGGAGCGATCCAGGCTTATGGGGCTGGAGGAAGCCCCAGGTATGTATAAATTTAGTATCATCTCCTCTCTGGGTCTCTTTGAGCACATTTTTCAGTAGATATATTTACATAAATCTGTACATCAGTTCTGAAAGAGGGACAAATGAGGAAGATAGAGGGACAGAGAGACAGAGAGGGACTGTCCCCAGTGGCGTAGCTAAGGAGCTGCAGGTCCCGATGCAAGTTTTACATTGGGGCCCCCCAAGCACTCTATACATAACAATTGATACGGCGCACCAAAACCTGCCAATGGCAACTACAGTGGCACAGGTGCAAGAAGGGGATGGGGAGAAGGTGGTTTATGATTACCATTATTCAAAGTATCTATAGAAGTAATTATTATGATCACAGGACCAAAAGAGAGCTAATACTGTAATTGAGGGAGGGCCCTTCGGGGCCCCTTTGGCCCAAGGGCCCCGATGCGGTCGCTACCTCTGCACCCCCTATTGCTACGCCCCTGACTGTCCCTCTAAAAGAGGGACAGTTGTGAGGTATGCAAATTATTTTACAAAACACTGCATGAATCCACGGCCTCGAGCTTAGAAACAACATGAACCCACGAGCTTAGAAACGGCATGCGCGTACAAAAACTGCGTCCTGCTTGAGATGAAGGTATAGCTGATTGGAAATCTCAGCGGATAATCAGCGCGGGGATCGCCTGTATGGCTGTGATGTGTCTCTTTCATGTAGAATGACTGGCGTGTGCAGTTCTGCAGATGTTTCTTCTATACACGGCATCACGTAAAGTCACGCTACACGTGTCAATCCGTTTCTTAATGACTTAACGAGTTCGCATGAATGGTGCCGTGTATTATGTGTAATAGATGCAGTCAGATAACGAGGACGGACAAATTGCTTGCAGGTGACACTCATATGCCTTTCTGTTTTATGTTCATTCTTTTTGTAAGTTTAACTAGTTCAGCCCCACAGTACTGCATTAATAGCACTACTCCACTACGGAAAATATTCATACAACTTGATGATACAAAAAATATATTTCCTTGACAAGCAGAAAGATTGTGCATGTTATGAAGATTCATGAATACACCTAGAGACATTAGAGACGGCATTATGGAAAACGACAAAAATAATCTGCAGGATGGAGTCTGCCCGAAAAATATAAATACTCCAACTCAAAAATGGATGACGATGAAATAGGGCCTGAGGCAAGATAGCAATTTTTGACCTCTGCTCAGGGGCATAACAATAGACCCTGCAAGGGATGCAGCAGCAGGGGGGCCCAGAAGCCACAGGGGGCCCTGTGGGGGAAGAAGTTGCTTTTCCTTGTCCTGAGGGACTGGCAACTAAGGGCACGGAGAGAAAAAAAACTTTCTGCACAATTGTTCTAAATACTGCATCTGCTCAGCCACTGGTACTTAGGAGAAGTTGGCTGGAGACCACCTGGGGGGTCCCATAGTGCGGAGGGTGTCCGACAGCAGTCAGGAGACTTGGGGCAATTTCCCCCTTTGCCTTAAAAGCAGTGCGCAAGCGCTAGGCCCGGCTGCGCATCACTGATCGTGCTCCTGTGGCCGGGAGTGCTCTGCGCATGTGCAATATGAGTGGACTCAATGACACGCCATGGGGCCTAGTGCCTGTGCACTGCTGCCAACCCCGCCGAAGAGAGAACAGAGGGGGGCAGATGTGAACGGGGTGAGCAGTGGGCATAACGACTGCTCCTTGTACATGCTCCTCCATTCTCTTACATTCTTATTCCCCTTTGATGGCAGCACGCACACACACACACACACTGTGTATACACACACACACACTGTGTATACACACACACACACTGTGTATACACACACACACACTGTGTATACACACACACACACACACACTGTGTATACACACACACACACACACACACTGTGTATACATACACACACATGCACACACTGTGTATACACACACACATGCACACACTGTGTATACACACACACACACTGTGTATACACACACACACACACACACACTGTGTATACACACACACACACACACACACTGTATACACACACACACACGCACACACTGTGTATACACACACACACACGTATGCACACACTGTGTATGCACACACACACACACGTATTCACACACTGTGTATGCACACACACACACTGTATACACACACACTGTATACACACACACACACTGTATACACACACACTGTATACACACACACACACACACTGTATACACACACACACACCACACACTGTATACACACACACACCACACACACACACTGTATACACACACACACACCACACACACACACACACACTGTATACACACACACACACACCACACACACACACACACACTGTATACACACACACACACACACCACACACACACACATACACACTGTATACACACACACACACCACACACACACACACCACACACACACACACACACACACACACACACACACACACACACACACACACACACAATCTTTGCATTGTTCTTTTGGAAAAGGAAGCACATCGGCAGCCATCCATGTACAGATAGTGATCGCTTCTCCTCCCCATTCATTGTAAGAGGGGCTGGCAGGCGGCCATAGCAATGCCGTTCCCCTCGAAATAATTAAAGCCTGCCTACCAAGCCCACACGATGCACATAATATAGCTGTCTGCGCAGACAACGTATAACTAAATGTATAGCTGGCTGATCTTATATGGCATTTATGTAGATTATCTTGTTTTCCCTCCTCTTACAGCTGTAACACTGTGTGTGAGTCTCACATACCCAACAGCCAGGCAAGTCAATATATCTGCAAACTCACTTTATCTAATGGACTTATCAGGTACCTCTACTTAGGGGCAATTCACTGAACTTAAGTTAAATACATATCTGATAATCAAGGCCGGATTTATACTTTTCCCGCAGCTAGGCCAACTGTCTTATGGCTCTTCTTCTATATGCAACAGCCCCCTTCCCCACTCCATGTGCAGCCCCATCTTCCATGTGTATCATCCATGTACAGCAGCCCCCCTTTCCCTTCCATGGGCAGCCCCCTCTTCCATGTGTAACATTCATGTGCAGTAGCCCCCTTCCCCACTCCATGTGTAGCCCCCTCTTCCATGTGTAACATCCATGTACAGCAGCCCCCTCCCATTCCATGTGCAGCCCCCTCTTCCATGTATATCATCCATGTACAGCAGCCCCACATCCCATTCCATGTGCAGCCCCCTCTTCCATGTGTAACATCCATGTACAGCAGCCCTCTCCCATTCCATGTGCAGCCCCCTTCTTCCATGTGTATCATCCATGTACAGCAGCCCCTCTCACTCCATGTGCAGCCCCCTCTTCCATGTATAACATCCATGTACAGCAGCCCCCTCCTATTCCATGTGCTGCCCCCTCTTCCATGTGTAACATCCGTGTACAGCAGCTCCTCCCATTCCATGTGCAGCCCCCTCTTCTATGTATAGCATCCATGTACTGCTGCCCCTCCCATTCCATGTGCAGCCCCCTCTTCTATGCGTAACATCTATATGAAACAGTCCTTATTTACAGCCATTCCCTTCTTCCATGTGTTGTGCCAATGTGGAGTCTCCATTTTCAATTTATACTCTCCTCCTTCAAGCCACTCCTCTTCCATGCTCAACCGCCCCCCCCCTCTTGAGTAGCAACCGCCCGAGGCCCGGGCCTTTGCCGCCCATCGGGGATCGAGAAATCTTTCCTTGGGCAATATTTCTGGGCATGCAATGTGTTCTGTTGCTATGGAGGGGGAGGGGGGGCCGTCCTTTCAGACCGTTAATGATGACCAATACCCTGGCAGGATCGATCCGCGGCCACTGTACACACAGAACGATTGTTACTGTCTTTATTGTGCATTTCTCCCGACAGTTACACATGTGTGTACCTACCTTTACCTTGTGAATTAGCTCACGTTAAGGTAAGTGCACACTTTCATTTTCTGACACTGGCAGCGATCGAGGCTCCCTCAAGTGACAGTTTGTGGCCAACTTCTATAGACAAGTGGGGCATTTGTTGCTATGGAGTGGGGCAGAGGGTCAAGGAGTGACATGCAAAAGTTATTGTTTTTACACACAGGGAATACTTGGAAATGCTTTCAAATGTCCTTTTAGGTAACAGAGTAGTTAATGTAATTTTAGTTTTGGGAGTATAATCCCACTTTGATCTTGCATTATTCATATACTGCAAATAGTCCTCCTGCTAAAGAAACTGAGGGTAAATGTCCTGGACTGGCCAAGCATGTCTCCAGACCTAAACCCTACTAAGCATCTGGGGGGCGTCCTCAGATGGAAGGAGGAGGAGCACAAGGTCTCTAACATCCACCAGCTTCATCATGGAGGAGGGGCAGAGGATTCCAGTGGCTCCTGTGACACTCCAGAGACCTCCATGCCCGAGAGGGAGAAGGAATTGCTGGACAATAACGGTGGGCACACTAAATATTGACGCTTTGGGTGGAATGTTTACGTTCTTCACATAGGGGTGTACTCACTTTTGCTGCCAGCAAATTAGACATTAATGGCTGTGTTAATTTGATGGACAGTAAATTTAGATGGTTATACAAGCTGTACACTGACAGCTTTACATTCTATCACAGTGTCATATCTCCAGTGCTGTCCCATGAAAAGATATAATAATATATTTACAAAATGTGATGGGTGTACTGACTTTTGAGAGACACTGAATATTGCACATAAAAAAAAATCATTGCAACACACATACTGTATGTCAGTCAAAAAACCTATCAACAAATTACTTCTACATTGATGCAAAATAAAAGAACATACAACAGAAAACAAACCCTATGCACAAATTACAATATGCTGAATAACAACACCTTTCATCAAATATGACATGACATGCACCCAGATGGTAACTCTTTTGGTAACAGTAAAAAAGGGCACCTGCCGCTTGTGAACAAAAAGAGCGCAGCCATTAACAGCAATGTTAATTATCGTTTATTGGCTGCCCGGTAGGAAAAAAGGGCGCAAAAAATACATAATCTATATATATAAAATCGTGTGTGTGTGTGTGCATGTGTAAGTGTGTGTGTTAGTGGCAGTGTTCTCAAACTTTGCACAGATGGTCACTGGGTGACTGGGATTGATTGATTTTCAAGGGGATTATTTACATTGCAGAGGCTTCAAACCTGGTACAGTCAGTCACTGGGAGACTGGGGTTTAAATTCTGAAAAGGGGGCGGGCCACAAACAGCCAATCAGATTTGTCTAATTTCAGTGGGAAATTCCACTTATTGATGCCAAGGACCCCAAACCTCATAAACTTGGTCATTGAGTGACTGTATGTCAAGGTTAGAAATAGTGGGTGGTGTCAAAAACAACATACTTTTTACATGGGAAAATGTAAACTACAGCCATTCTAACACTGTTAATGGCAGGGTTCTCATACTTGACACAGTTGGTCACTGGGTGACTGGGATTAATATTCAGAAAAGTGGGTGGAGCCTACAACAGCCAATCAAAATTCACCTATTGATTTTCAAGGGGAATATTGAAACTGCAGCCATTCTTACACTGTTAATGGCAGAGGTCTCAAACCTGCTACAGTCGGTCATTAACCTCCTTGCCGCTCCAATTCCCGCGGCCCTGCAGCCGAGGGAAGTTTTTTTTGCAATCATGTAGCTAGCCTAGCGCTAGCTACATGATGCCCCCCTCCCTGCGGCATCCCTCCTACCCCTCCGATTGCCGCCGGCGCATATGCCCATAAGGAAATCCCGTTCTGAACGGGATTTCCTTTAGGGCTTCCCCTGTCGCCATGGCAACGATCGCGATGAAGTCACTGGCGTCGTGATGTCAGCGGGAGTCCCGATCCACCCCTCAGCGCTGCCTGCCACTGATTGGCCAGGCTGCGCACGGGGTCTCGGTGGGGGGGGGAGGGCCCTCTAACACGGCGGGTAGCGGCGAATCGGCGGCGAGCACCGGCGATCGTATGTTACACGCAGCTAGCAAAGTTCTAGCTGCATGTAACAAAAAAAAAATTATGCAAATCGGCCCAGCAGGGCCGGAGCAATCCACCGTGGGGGGTTATCCCGAGTGCAGCTCGGGAAAACCGGCAAGGAGGTTAAGTGACTGAGGTTCAAATTCACTAAAGGGGCGGAGCCACAGCCAATCAAATTTGCTGGATAAAATGCTTCCATTCACACCATTTTTTTTTAAAGATTCTTTATTTCACAAAAAGAAACAACAAAAACAGGACAGAAAATGTTCTTGTAGATCCACATAGCTGCACATAGGATCAGGTATATTAACAATAGGCAGTACAGTAAACTCAAGAATAGCATATTTGCAAATAGCCATACTATGCTTACAAAAAGGTCATACAAATGTGATTAGGCTTATAACACTAGGTACTCCGGCGCCCCTAGGGGATCCATTCACACCATTTTGATGCCAGGAACCCAAAAGCTCAAAACTTGGTTATTGTGTGTCAAGATAACAAAAATTGGGCGGAGTCAAAAACAGATTTCCCCGGGAAAATGTTAACTGCAGCCCTTCTTCACTGTTAATGGCATGGTTCTCAAACTTTGCACAGCTGGTTACTGGGTGACTGGGATAAATATTTAGAAAAGTGGGTGGGGCCTAAAAAAGCCAATCAAAATTCGCCGGTTGATTTTCAAGGGGAAGATTGATATTGCTGCCATTCTTGCACTGTTAATGGCACAAGCCTCAAACCTGGTACAGTTGGTCATTGGGTGACTGGGGTTCAAATTCAGAAAAGTGGCGGAGCCACAGCCAATCAGATTTGTTTCATTTCACTGGGAAAATACAAATTATTGAAGTCAAAGCTCCCAAAATTGGTCATTGAGTGACTGTGTGCCCAGGTTACAAAAAAGGGGGCGCAGCCAAAAACACATTTTACTGGGAAAATATAAACTGCAGCCATTCTTACACTGTTAATGGCAGGGTTCTCAAACTTTACCCAGATGGTCACTGGGTGGCTGATTAATATTTAGGGAAGTGGGTGGAGCCTATAATAGCCAATCAAAATGCAGTTGTTGATTTTCAAGGGGAATATTTAAATTGCTGCCATTTTTACACTGTTAAAGGACAACTGAAGAGAGAGGTATATGGAGGCTGCCATGTTTATTTCCTTTTGAGCAATACCAGTTACCTGGCAGCCCTGCTGATCCTCTGCCTCTAATACTATTTGCCATAGCCCCTGAACAAGCATGCAGCAAATCAGGTGTTTCAGACTTTAAAGTCAGATCTGACAAGACTAGCTGCATGCGTGTTTCTGGTGTTATTCAGATACTACTGCAGAGAAATAGACCAGCAGGGCTGCCAGGCAACTGGTATCGATTAAAAGGAAATAAATATGGCAGCCTCCGTATACCTCTTACTTCAGTTCCCCTTTAATAGCAGATGTCTCAAACCTGCTACAGTTGGTCATTGGGTGACTGGGGTTCAAATGCTGGAGAGGGGCGGAGCCAAACAGCCAATCAGATTTGTTTGATTTCTACAGGAATATACAAATTATTGTTACCAAAGACCCCAAAGCTCACAAACTTGGTCATTAAGTAATTGTGTGTTAGGGTTAGGAAAAGTGGATGGAGCCAACACCAGCCAAATACATACACGGGCAACGTCGGGCAATCAGCTAGTCCGTTATATATATGCATCAACCAAATTAAACGTTTATACTCTGCCATTATTTCCAATGGGAAATATCGGCTAAAGTGAATAAAGACGGAAATCTATAACTTATTTAGTTAACGCGTACACGGTAAGTATTATATTACGTATGTTGCATAAATGTGATATTTCCCACACACATATTTACAACAGAAAACGATAAAATAGTTCTTGAAATAAGAAGCCAAAAACAAACGGTCAAGCGATATAATTTCATATATATTTCAATATATTTATTGTATTAAAATAACCAATTTACGGTTACACTGCAAACACGTAATAATTTGTTAACAAGTATAACCTATGAACAGGTGCTAAATTTATATGCGTAACTTACCGTCTACGAACAAATAAAGGGTAGCGATAATGTACACGTCTAATTTCGCCAATAAGTACAACATATTTTAGGTGGCTAAATTTATTATCATAACTTATTGTCTACAAAAAGTAAACGAAATCGATAATATATGCGTGTCCTTTCGTCAATATATACAACCTATTTAAAGTGGCTACGTTTGTTACACTTAATTATTGTCTATATAAGATTTAAACGGTATCGATAATATAAGCGTAGTGTTTAGTCTTAAAGTTTTTATAACAATGAATATCGTCTACAAATAAATCCGGGTTTTTTCCTTAAAGAGGAACTGTCGCGAAAATCTTAAAATTTAAAACACATACAAATAAGAAGTACATTTCTCCCACACTAAAATCAGCCATATATGACTTTTCTAGGATGCTCGGGTAGTACTTTTTAATACCCGAATTGATCAGGATCCGGGTATCCAGATATCCGATCCAGGTTGGATATCCGAATTTGACATTTTTATACCCGAACTGAATTCGGGTATCAGACCCTAGTATCCGGCCGGATTCGGCTATCCGAATTGAAAACCGGAAATGGTCTTTTCAAGGCTTCTTATCCCGTTTTAGAATTTAAAAAACATACCACCACCCTCCCCCTCTCTGGTCTTGCAGGGATTTATCTTGCAGAGATTTGTAGTATGTCAAAAGCAAGCTCACATACCTTGGCTGGGAATTGAACCCAGGTCCACTGCATGGAGGGCAGCTGTGCTCACCACTATACCAACAAAGCATTCCCTGTGTGGCAGCAAAGTGGTGCAGTGGAAGTGTGCTGGGCCCGTAACCAGCATAACTGTGACACCACACTTATCAAAAATTTATTTTTTTAAGTGTGGTGTCACAGTTCACTGATCTCTTCAACTACAAGAAAGGCCCAGGAGTAGTCTTAGCTACCGTAATATCTATGTTACGGCAGGGTCCTTATAACACTTTCTCTTACAGGGTTATGGAAAACGTTTTGCCCATGCGATAAAGCGAGGTGCAAAAATTAAATCATACCTAGCAGAGGATGGTTTCAATCCATTAACCTCTGGGTTATGGGCCCAGCACACTTCCACTGCACCACTCTGCTGCCACACAGGGAATGCTTTGTTGGTATAGTGGTGAGCATAGCTACCCTCCATGCAGTGGACCTGGGTTCAATTCCCAGCCAAGGTATGTGAGCTTGCTTTTGACATACTACAAATCCCTGCAAGATAAATCCCTGCAAGACCAGAGAGGGGGAGGGTGGTGGTATGTTTTTAGATTCTAAAACGGGATAAGAAGCCTTGAAAAAAACATTTCCGGTTTTCAATTCGGATAGCCGAATCCAGCCGGATACTAGGGCCTGATACCCGAATTCAGTTCGGGTATAAAAATGTCAAATTCGGATATCCAACCTGGATCGGATATCTGGATACCCGGATCCGGATCAATTCAGGTATTAAAAAGTACTACCCAAGAATCTCTGAATTATTAATCTGAGGAAATGGCTGACCTAGGAGCATGACAAGGGGCTCCAAAGTAACAAGAGACACCATGGATATGTAATATCAAATATTGTACTTCAATCCATAAAGGAGTATTAAGTGGGCAATACCAATACATCTGTTCTTAAGTCCCTCTTAAACCACACCCCCTCCAGAACAGATCTGATGAAGTACCATATTTTTTAGATAGACGATCTGGAGTAAGGTACCATCGAAGAAAAACCTTTTATCTATATTTGCCTTAAAGGGAACCTAAACTGAGAAGGATATGGATTTTTCCTTTTAAAATAATACCAGTTGCCTGAATCGCCTGCTGATCCTGTGTCTCTAATACTTGTAGCCACAGCCCCTCAACAAGCATGCAGATCAGGTGCTCTGACTGAAGTCAGACTGGATTAGCTGCATGCTTGTTTCAGGGTGTGATTCAGCCACAGAGATCAGCAGGACTGCCAGGCAACTGGTATTGTTTACAGGAAACATCCATATCCCTCTCAGTTAAGGTTCCCTTTAATTTGAAATGTGTAATAGCTCTTACACAAGCACACATATCTCTATAGAGGGCTGTGTCCCTCCTGTGTTAAGGTACCCATACATCTAAGGATTTTATCATTTTATTGAATCGAGAAGGAATCGAGTGTGTTCAAGAATTCCCATTCAAAGAAAAGTGGCTGATTCCATGTCCAATTGACCAGCTTAGTCGATCGAGCAGGATGCCAGATATCAGTCGAACGCACAGGAATCGGCTACCGTTCACATGTCATTCGATCGATTTTTGCATTCAGAGCATGGAGAGACAACATCGGAATGGCATAGGATATCGATTGTAGTGTGTGGGTTACCAGTCGATCGACTTACAATCAACCATACTGATGTCGATTCCTTAATAAAGTCGATCACTTTGTCAGTTGAATCAGAATCACTACATGTATGGCTACCTTTATGCTGGGAATACACTGCTCGATTCTGAGCCATTAAGATGGCTCGATAGATCATTGCCGACACGTCCGATCCTCCGCCCGATTGTTTCGCCGCTCGAATCCAGATTGAAGTGAATGAAAAAAGATAACAAAAACGAGCAGAAGATAATAGAATTGACCACGGAATCAAGCAGCGAAAATATTGATCGGGACAATCGAGTGGCAAAATCGAGCATTAGTCAATCTGCAGTGCAGTGTAATCTCATTACAGAAGCACACCTGATCAGCAGGGCTGTACAAACCTAATGAGGTGTCTGAAGCTCCACCTGCTGGACACAGTCAGTAAATATTTATATTCATGAGTAATGCTTCTTGTGTATCTGCTTTATAAGTTATATCATCTATGTATTTATTTTAAAATGAATCCAGAATATATGAAGATATAGAAATTATTAGTTACATGTTTTATATCACAGGCAGCTCATCGCTGGAAGTAATACACAGTATATAAATTATCAGTTACAGATAAACAAATACAATTATAACAATGTGACAATAAATGAGGATTTCAGGATATAATGATTCAGGACAGAAACCAGGAATTGTCCCTGGAGATCACAGACAGCTAGTAATTACTGGCAGGACAATCAGCCAATCACAATCCTCTCCCTGTGATGTCACCAGTGGGCGGAGCTCTCACACCCCCTGACTCACCCCAGATATCTTTATATGATAACCTATTCCTACACATAATGCAGCATATAGTGGTGCAGTGAAGGTGGCAGTGAATGTGTGGAGGTGTCTGATGGGGTCACACAGGGCATAAAAGGAGATCTCCCCGGCCTCATAATCCAGATATATCCGGACTCTATCACTGGGGATCCCATCAGGTAACTGGATAGCTTTCCTGTCATGTCTCACTGAGCACTGATTACCCAAATCCCTGCACAAACACCAGGACTTGACATTGTCTCCAATCACTGACTGCTCTCCTCTCCTGGCTATACCGGGGTAACACATCCCGACTATCCATCTCTCTGATCCCCCAACATCCACTTCCCAGTAATGTCGCCCTGAGGAGAAACCCCGGCTGCTCAATACCTGAGGATAACGCTGAAATCTCTCCCGTGTTTTTGGACGCTTAAGCCATTGTGACCAGGATGCAGTTTTCCTGTCATCTGATATTTGTAGCCAATTATTAGCTGTGTTTACATCCAGTAATAAGTCTGCAGGCTGTATACAGATCCCACCAGTTACCCCAAACATGATATCAGATATTGCTGTATGTAATGTGTGTGAGATGATGGCCACATCCAGATCCCCTCCATCATGGAGCTGCTTATCATGTCTGTCCTCCGTGTCACACAAGTCACCTGTGTCTGATTCCTGTAAGACAGTCAGTGGATCAGTCAGGTTACACAGCTTCTCAATGTGACGCATCTTCCTGGACAGCTCCTCCTTCTTTATCTCCAGCTGTCTGATGATGTCATCATAGGATTGTGCCTGCCTTGTGATGTCACCCAGGACTCTCTTCTCCAGCTCCTCCAGACGTCTCCTGAGGTCTCTAAACAGGGAAGTGAATCTTTCTGCTACATCATCTGCTTGTGCTCTTCTCCTGCGTTCCTCCAGACTCTGGACTCTTTTCTCAGCCTCCTCAGTCTCTGCCATCAGTGTCTGCAGATCTTTTCTCAGCTTCTTCTTCTTCTCCTCAGAGGCCTCATACAGTGACATCATCTTATGTCCTACATGTCCCCCGATCACATAGCAGGACACACAGACACAGGCAGCATCCTCAGTGCAGTAATACTTCAGTATTTCTTTATGGATGGAGCATTTCCTGGACTCCGGGGAGGTGGTGGGGGCACATAAGACGTGTTCTGGTGCCTTGCTGTGGGCTCTCAGGTGTTTATCACACATAGAAGCGTCACACAGCAGACAGGACATAACAGCAGGTACAGGAGAATCCACACAGTAAGTACAGCAGACTCCATTCTCCTCCTGAACTGGCTGAGGAGACTGGAACCGCTCTGCTATGTTCCTCAGAGCAAAGTTCCTGTGTAATGCAGGCCGCTCCTTGTACTTCTCTCTACATTCAGGACAGGAATAACCTGCAGACCCCTCCTGTGACTCCAGCACCTGATCAATACAGACCCGGCAGTAGTTGTGACCACATCTCAGCATTACAGGATCTGTATAAATCTCCAGACAGATGGGACAATCCAGCTCCTTGCTCAGATCAGCAGACGCCATCGCTGGCAGCAGGACAGGAAACCAAAGTCTCTGATTCTTGGAATCCAGAACAGCCAATAACTTCTTTTTTTGGGGGGCAGGGCCGGTGTTCTAATGTATGTCCTGCATGACTTTGCACATGCTCAGTAGCATTTGTATGCTATTCTGTCGGGTATGCTAAAATGTTGGAACACCGGCGCTTCAATAGAGACAAAAGTGGAAACTGCCCCAGCAGGGCCCCTGACCTCTGCTGGGCCCCTGACCTCTGCTAGGCCCCCCAGGTGGTCTCTCTGGCTGTTCCCAGTGTGTTGCAGCCAAGCTACAGTGGCAGGGCCGATAGATCCGGGAGAGATTGCAGCTGGGAGGAGGAGAGGGTGATCTGTAGGGCAATAAATGCAGAGCGCAGCATAATTACCCAGGCCTGTTATGACGCACAGCGGCTCCTTCACTTCCTCATACGTATGAGCTGTGCTGCCAGCCAATCACCGTGCGGCTTCACTCCCTTGAGCTGTGCTGCCAGCCAATCACCGTGCAGGGAGGGAAGCCGCATGCCAGCCAATCACCGTGCAGGGAGGGAGTGAAGCCGCACGGTGATTGGCTGGCTGCACAGCTCAAGGGAGTGAAGCCGCACGGTGATTGGCTGGCTGCACAGCTCATACAAGGGAGTGAAGCCGCACTGTGATTGGCTGGCTGCACAGCACATACAAGGGAGGGAAGCCGCATGCCAGCCAATCACCGTGCAGGGAGGGAGTGAAGCCGCACGGTGATTGGCTGGCTGCGCAGCTCATACAGCTGATCAGGAAGAGGAGCTGTGTGTGTCTCATACATAACATGCTCCGCTCTGCATCACATATAAGGACAGTCCACAGACTGCGGTGCTGCACACATCACTACTAGCGGTTTCTCTGCAGCTGACACGTGCTGGGGAAGGTCTGAGCCGGGCTGCCAGGCTGGTGTCTGACGTCAGGCAAAGCAACCCCGCCCCCTCCCATAGCCAACAGTGTTGGCTGTAATCTGAGGATGGGGCTTCCTGGAGACACTAATGCCAGTATGCAGACAGCAGCCATAGTGCTAAGTATCACCCACCTGATGTGCAGGAGAGAAGGGGGAGCTAGTGTGCAGTGTGTACTGGGCACAGGTTGCAGAATGTGTGTGTGCAGTGTCTGTGTTTACTATATGTGTAGGTGTACAGTGTGTGTGTACAGTGTGTGTGTACAGTGTGTCTGTGTATATGTGCAGTGTCTGTGTTTACTATATGTGTATGTGCACAGTGCGTGGTGTGTACAGTGTGTGTGTGTGTGTACAGTGTGTGTGTGTGTGTGTCTGTGTGTGTGTACAGTGTGTGTGTGTACAGTGTGTGTGTACAGTGTGTGTCTGTGTGTGGTGTGTGTGTGTGTGTACAGTGTGTCTGTGTATATGTGCAGTGTCTGTGTTTACAGTGTGTGTGTGTGTGTACAGCGTGTCTGTGTGTGTGTGTGTGTGTGTGTGTGTGTGTGTACCAGGGCTGTGGAGTCGGTACAAAAATCTTCCAACTCCGACTCCTCCGTTTATGAAACCACGACTCAGACTCCAACTCAGACTCCGGGTAACCAAAATGGCCCCGACTCCTCGACTCCTTGGTCTAATATTTAACAGGGGTGTGGATTTTGTACAAAAATCACCCGACTCCAACTCCTCAGTTTATGAAACCACGACTCCGACTCCGGGTGCCCAAAATTGCCCCGACTCTGACTCCACAGCCCTAGTGTGTACAGTGTATGTGTGTGTGGTGTGTGTACAGTGTGTGTACAGTGTGTGTGTACAGTGTGCCTCTGTGTGTGTGTGTGTATGTACAGTGTGTCTGTGTGTGTGTGTATACAGTGTGTCTGTGTGTAGTGTGTATGTGTGTGTACAGTGTGTCTGTGGTGTGTGCGTGTATACAGTGTGTGGTGTGTGTGTACAGTGTCTGTGTGTGTACAGTGTGTCTGTGTGTGTGTGTATATACGGTGTGTGTGTGTGGTGTGTGTGTGTGTATACGGTGTGTGCACTGTGTGTGTACAGTGTGTCGTGTTACCACTGTGTTTCTGTGTGGTGTGTGTGTACGGTGTGTGTGTGTGTGTGTGTGTGTGTGTACAGTGTGTCCGTGTGTGTGTGTGTACAGTGTGTCCGTGTGTATATGTGTGTGTGTGTGTGTGTGTACGTACAGTGTGTCCGTGTGTGTGTGTATATATATATATACGGTGCATGCACAGTGTTTCTGCGTGTGTGGTGTGTGTGTGTGTGTGTGTGTGTGTGGTGTGGTGTGTGTGTGTATACAGTGTGTGTGTGTGAGTGTAGACAGCAGCCATGGTGCTAAGTATCACCCACCTGATATACAGGAGAGAGGGGGGATCTAGTTTGCAGTGTGTACTGGGCACAGATTGCAGAGTGTGTGTGTGTGTGTGTGCACAGTGTGTCTGTGTGTGTGTGTGTATATGTGCAGTGTCTGTGTTTACAGTGTGTGGTGTTGTGTGTGTGTGTATACGGTGTGCACATTGTGTGTGTGTGTACAGTGTGTGTCTGTGTGTCTGTGTGTATACGGTGTGTGTGTGTACAGTGTGTCTGTGTGGTGTGTGTGTGTGTACAGTGTGTCTGTGTGGTGTGTGTGTGTGTACAGTGTGTCTGTGTGGTGTGTGTGTGTGTGTACAGTGTGTCTGTGTGGGGTGTGTGTATACGGTGTGTGCACAGTGTGTGTGTGTGTGTGTGTGTGTGTGTGTGTGTGTGTGTGTGTGTGTGTGTATACAATGTGTGGTGTGTGTGTGTGTGTGTGTGTATACGGTGTGTGCACAGTGTGTGTGTGTATACAGTGTGTGGTCTGTGTGTGTGTGTATGTGTGTGTGTTTACAGTGTGTGGTGTGTATGTACAGTGTGTGTGTGTGTGTGTGTGTGTGTGTGTGTTTACAGTGTGTGGTGTGTATGTACAGTGTGTGTGTGTGTGTGTGTCTCTACAGTGTGTGTGTGTGGTGTGTGTGTGAGTGTGTGAGTGTGTGTACAGTGTGTGTGTATACAGTGTGTGGTGTGTATGTACAGTGTGTGTGTGTGTCTCTACAGTGTGTCTGTGTGTGGTGTGTGTGTGAGTGTGTGTGTGTGTGTGTGTGTACAGTGTGTGTGTGTAGGTACACTGGAACATGGCATAGCTTTCTGGGACAGTCTTTGGTGATATTTGTTTAATAGGTTTACTGATTGAGTCTGCTGGTATGTCTGTGTTCTGATCCAAGAGGTTCAGACTCTGATTTCTTTTTTTTGCATTAGAGGGTCCTGATGTATTGTAGTTACACCCCTGCTCAGCGGCCTTGTAATAACTCACCTGTCCCTCTAGCGGCTCCATCCCGTTCTCTCTCTACAGCCTGCTGCCTGCCTCTATGTAACCGGTGCATGTTATTTACAAGTAACACATGCCGGATGGAGAAGATGCAGGCAGCAGGGCTGAAGGCGAAGCACGGGATGGAGCAGCCAGGACAGGTGAGTTATTAGAAGGCAGCTGAGCTACACAGTGTGCGCTGGCCACGGGGGAAGTTGATGGGACACCACAAGGGGCAGCAGCTGGTTCAGAGCCGACTTCGCCGGGGGTAGGGGGGCCCCGAGTTACTTTTTGCCCCAGGGCCCCCTTGCGGCTTAAACCCGCCCTGTCTGGGGGAGGGGTGACATCAAAGCTGACTTTAAGAGGCATACTGGATTACACTCCCACTGTACAGCACTAGCTTCCTGGTCTAAACTACGACACAGTCTGCATGGAGTTTGCATATTGTGCTACTATAATAGAGACTATGGCAAATATTACACTGTGAGCGCCTCTCAGGGATCATCAGTAACATGACTATACACTGTGACTATCTGTATATATAACTAGCTGGTTGCCCGGGTATGTATTTGGCTGGTGTCGGCTCCACCTACTTTTTCTAACCCTAACGCACAATTACTCACTGACCAAGTTTGTGAGCTTTGTGGTCTTTGGCATCAATAATTTGCATTGAAATGAAAAAATCTGATTGGCTGTTTGTGGCTCCACCCCTTTTCTGAATTTGAACCCCAGTCACCCAATGACCAACTGTACCAGTTTTGAGGCGTGTGCCATTAACAGTGCAAGAATGGCTGCAATTAAATATTCCAGCAATAGGTGAAACGTTATTCACTTTTGTAGGCTCCACCCACTTTTCTGCATATTAATCTCAGTCACCCAGTGACCAACTGTGCAAAGTTTGAGATCCCCACCATTAACAGTGTAAGAATGGCTGCAGTTTACATTTTCCCAGTGAAATTTGTATTTGTCTCCACCCACTGATGACCCGGCATTGCCCGGGTATGTATTTGACAGGTGTTGGTTCCGCCCACTTCTTCTATCCCTAACGCACAAACACTCAATGACCAAGTTTGTGAGCTTTGGGCTCTTTAGCATCAATAATTTGTATATTCCCATAGAAATTAAACAAATCAGATTGGCTGTTTGTGTTGCGCCCCTCTCCAGCATTTGAACCCCAGTCACCCAATGACCAACTGTAGCAGGTTTGAGGCATCTGCTATTAATAGTGCAAAAATGGCTGCAATTTAAATATTCCACTTGAAAATCAATAGATGAAATTTGATTGGCGCCCCCCAGGTTAGGTAGTGAGTGACAGGGACCACTATGACTATAGGCCAGTGGTTCCCAACCTTTTCCAGGTCGTGACACATCACGACAAACATTCAGATATCCGGGACACGTCACATCATGCCAAACATTCAGATATACATGACACGTCCCGTATGATAGAAAAGAGGGGCTCAGTAACAATCTGATGATGCTGCAGGCACATTGAGGGGCTCAGTAACAATCTGCTGATACTGCAGGCACAATGAGGGGCTCAGTAACAATGTGCTGATGCTGTAGGCACAATGAGGGGCTCAGTAACAATCTGCGGATGCTGCAGGCACAATGAGGGGCTCAGTAACAATCTGCGGACGCTGCAGGCACAATGAGGGGCTCAGTAACAATCTGCTGATGCTGCAGGCACAATGAGAGGTTCAGTAACAATGTGCTGATGCTGCAGGCACAATGAGGGTCTCAGTGACAATATGCTGATGCTGCAGGCACAATGAGGGGCTTAGTGACAATCTGCTGGTGCTGCAGGCACAATGAGGGGCTCAGTGACAATCTGCTGGTGCTGCAGGCACAATGAGGGGCTCAGTAACAATCTGCTGGTGCTGCAGGCACAATGAGGGGCTCAGTGACAATATGCTGATGCTGCAGGCACAATGAGGGGCTCAGTAACAATCTGCTGGTGCTGCAGGTACAATGAGGGGCTCAGTGACAATCTACTGATGCTGCAGGCACAATGAGGGGCTCAGAAACAATCTGCTGATGCTGCAGGCACAACGAGGGGCTCAGTGACAATCTGCTGGTGCTGCAAGCACAACGAGGGGCTCCGTGATAATCTGCTGGTGCTGCAGGCACAATGAGGGGCTTAGTGACAATCTGCTGGTGCTGCAGGCACAACGAGGGGCTCAGTGACAATCTGCTGGTGCTGCAGGCACAATGAGGGGCTCAGAAACAATCTGCTGATGCTGCAGTGCCCCAGTATAGCTAGTATAGTGCCCCAGTATAGTGCCCAAGTATAGCCAGAATAGTGCCCCAGTATAGTGCCCAAGTATAGCCAGAATAGTGCCCCAGTATAGCCAGTATAGTGCCCCAATATAGTGCCCCAGTATAGTGCTCCAGTATAGCCAGTATAGTGCTCCAGTATAGCCAGTATAGTGCTCCAGTATAGCCAGTATAGTGCTCCAGTATAGCCAGTATAGTGCCCCAGGATAGCCAGTATAGTGCCCCAGGATAGCCAGTATAGTGCCCCAGGACAGCTAGTATAGTGCCCCAGTATATTGCCCCAGGATAGCTAGTATAGTGCCCCAGTATAGCCAGTATAGTGCCCCAGTATAGCTAGTATAGTGCCCAAGTATAGCCAGAATAGTGCCCCAGTATAGCCAGTATAGTGCCCCAGTATAGCCAGTATAGTGCCCCAGTATAGCCAGTATAGTGCCCCAGTATAGCCAGTATAGTGCCCCAGTATAGCCAGTATAGTGCCCCAGTATAGCCAGTATAGTGCTCCAGTATAGCCAGTATAGTGCTCCAGTATAGCCAGTATAGTGCCCCAGGATAGCCAGTATAGTGCCCCAGGACAGCTAGTATAGTGCCCCAGTATAGCCAGTATATTGCCCCAGGATAGCTAGTATAGTGCCCCAGGATAGCTAGTATAGTGCCCCAGGATAGCTAGTATAGTGCCCCAGGATAGCTAGTATAGTGCCCCAGGATAGCTAGTATAGTGCCCCAGGATAGCCAGTATAGTGCCCCAGGATAGCCAGTATAGTGCCCCAGGATAGCTAGTATAGTGCCCCAGTATAGCGCCCCAGGAAGGGAAGAGGACAGTCCTGCGGCCGTCCACAGGCAGGTTGGGGATCCCCGCCCTAACTCACCCCTCCATAGCCACCACTCCGCCCCTTCTTCTCCTCCCTGAGCCACTCATTCGCACCGTGGCTCCGTCCTCGATGTGCTGCCTCCGCCCTCTGCCTGTAGTTAGTGTACATCTACAAGAAAATGGCCGCCGCATGTCTGCAAATGTGAACGGCGGCGGCCATTTTCTTGTAGCCCTGAGAAGATCTGCGGGGGAGACGAGCAGGGGGAGCAGAGATCGGCGACACATAGCTGGTGCTGCCGCGACACATGAATGTGTCGCGGCACACCGGTTGGGAACCTCTGCTATAGGCTATATCAATACATAATAATACTATGGTAGGATTAGAGTGTGAGCTCCTCTGAGGACAGTCAGTGACATGACTATGTACTCTGTAATGTGCTGCAGAAGATGTCAGTGCTATAATTACATAATAATAATATGGTAGGACATTAGACTATGACTATGGTAGGATTAGAGTGTGAGCTCCTATGAGGACAGTCAGTGACATGACTACGTACTGTGTAATGTGCTGCAGAAGCTGTCAGTGCTATATAAATACATAATAATATGGTAGGACATTAGACTATGCCTATGGCAAGATTAGATTGTGAGCTCCTCTGAGGACAGTCAGTGACATGACTATGTACTCTGTAATGTGCTGCAGAAGATGTCAGTGCTATAATTACATAATAATAATATGGTAGGACATTAGACTATGACTATGGTAGGATTAGAGTGTGAGCGCCTCTGAGGACAGTCAGTGACATGACTATGTACTCTGTAATGTGCTGCAGAAGATGTCAGTGCTATATAAATACATAATAATAATATGGTAGGACATTAGACTATGACTATGGTAGGATTAGATTGTGAGCTCCTCTGAGGACAGTCAGTGACATGACTATGTACTCTGTAATGTGCTGCAGAAGATGTCAGTGCTATAATTACATAATAATAATATGGTAGGACATTAGACTATGACTATGGTAGGATTAGAGTGTGAGCTCCTATGAGGACAGTCAGTGACATGACTACGTACTGTGTAATGTGCTGCAGAAGCTGTCAGTGCTATATAAATACATAATAATATGGTAGGACATTAGACTATGCCTATGGCAAGATTAGATTGTGAGCTCCTCTGAGGACAGTCAGTGACATGACTATGTACTCTGTAATGTGCTGCAGAAGATGTCAGTGCTATAATTACATAATAATAATATGGTAGGACATTAGACTATGACTATGGTAGGATTAGAGTGTGAGCTCCTCTGAGGACAGTCAGTGACATGACTATGTACTCTGTAAAGTGACGTGAGCCGTCGGGAGTGAAATGCAATTGCACCAATTATCGTGCAGCCCGACGATTGCAATTTGTAGAAAATTGAAACCTGCTAATGGAAAAGTGAATCGTATTTTACATGCAAATCACAATGCGCAAGCAATCGCCAACATGCCGGCGATCCACTTTTTAAGCGGATCGCGGCTAGTGAAAAGGGGCCCTTTAAATGAATTACCCTTGCCACATGGGGTACGGCAATTTTAGCAGTATTTGTACAACTGACATACTGTGTCTTTCACAAACAGCGCGACTTGCGTTGCCTTGGTAACCTGCTAGTACAACATTCGTTACACTGCTTGTGCGATACATCAAGTGGCCTGACATAATTGCCTGCAGGGTGGCCAACTCCGGGGTCAGGCGATTCTAATTTTAACGCTTTTATTTAATTGAATTGATTTTCAGAATTAGAAGCCCGTTTCCAGACAGAGTAGATTTCAGATGGTGCAGCAATGGTATCTGGCCATAAGGCTTGTGTTATTAATATCACTGTATCATGTATACAGCGTTCTGTATATAAAGAGGAACTGTAATCTGGAATCAGGATGGGGGGAATTTGGGCAGGAGTTGGGGCACCCACAAAACAAAATGGCGGTCCCAAAAATGTGCACGTTTTTTCACTCGCCGGATTGGCACAGCGGAGGGGGGCGCTAACGTTAGCTGTGGGGGGTGTTTAAGGTTAGCAGTGGGGCTGTGGGTGCAGTGTTTGCCTATTATAAAATCCTCTCCCCGATTTACACTCTGACATTTATCACACGGTGACATTTTTACTGTTGGCAGGTGATGTCAGTGGAAGGAGATGCTGCTTGTATTTTTGGCAAGCAAGAGAGATGGTCCGCACTTGTCAATGAAGGTTTCCTTTATTATTGGACATATCCAAAACATCCGCGGCAAACATCAGATAGCTAATTGTTTGCCTCGGATGTTTTGGATATGTCCAATAATAAAGGAAACCTTCATTGACAAGTGCGGACCATCTCTCTTGCTTGTGACTATTGGATTTGCTAACCAGGTCGTGCACTGTCGTGGAGTGTGGTGAGATGTAGCGGTGTTCACCCTATACAAAGTTCTTGTATTTTTGGCAGTTGGAAACAGCTGTAAACAGCTGTTATTTCCCACAATGCAACAAGGCTCCCGCAGTGTGATGCCAGCACCATGGGCCTGACATCACACTGTGGGAGGGGTTTCACCACAATATCAGCCATACAGCGCCCACTGATGGTCTGTTTGTGAAAAGGAATAGATTTCTCATGTAAAAGGGGGTATCAGCTACTGACTTGGATGAAGTTCAATTTCTGGATACAGTTTCTCTTTAAAGTTAGGCATTGACAGAGAGAGGGTTCAGTGTGAAATCATGGATATGTTTAGCTGTAGTAAACGATCGGTATCTATTACCGATATTTTACTATTGCCGGTTTCTGGGTGCCAACGTTTCATCTGCAGCTTTTCTGATACAGCGTCATTCCAATCAGTAGCTGTGTGCACACTATATATATATATATATATATATATATATATATATATATATATATATATATATATACACTGGGTTGCTTTACATGTCTAATCACATAACATCTCCTACCTGCAATCATATTGTTATTTGTACAGTTCACTTCGGGTGCTCTTGTATTATGTTTAATATTCACCAACTGCATTATCATCTGTATATATCTTGTACTTTGTAAATAAACCTTCACTTTACCTGTGGTTTGGACTTATATGTAGCACTGTATATTGTGTTGTCACTAACTGTCCCTCAGAGGGGCTCACAATGTAATCCCTACCAGAGTCATGTGTGTATCGTGTAGTGCATGTATCAGTCTAGGGCTAATTTAGGGGGAAGCCAATTAACTTATCTGTATGATGGAAGATGGAAGTTCCAGAAAGTCCAGAAGTCTGATGCGATCTGCAGGTGAGATTGTGGATTGCACGTTAATTCAAATGTAATGAGCAGCCCCCTGCTGGTAGATGTAGGAAGTCTATCAGTCCAGCACAAGGTGCCACCACCGGCAGTTAAAGCAAGTCCTGAACAGTTTTCTAACATGCCTAACCTTAACCTGAACCATTGCCACCTTTCCCACGTGTGCCTTACCTCAACCCTCTCCACCTCCTGTGCCTAACCCTAATCCCGCCCCCTCTCCACCTGTTCCTTACCCCAACCCTCTCCGCCTCCTGTGCCTAACCCTAATCCTGCCCCCTTCCCACCTGTGCCTTACCCCAACCCTCTCCGCCTCTTGTGCCTAACCCTAATCCCGCCCCCTCCCCACCTGTGCCTTACCCCAACCCTCTCCGCCTCTTGTGCCTAACCCTAATCCCGCCCCCTCTCCACCTGTGCCTTACCCCAACCCTCTCCGCCTCCTGTGCCTAACCCTAATCCTTCTCCCTCCCCACCTGTGCCTTACCCCAACCCTCTCCGCCTCTTGTGCCTAACCCTAATCCTGCCCCTCCCCACCTGTGCCTTACCCCAACCCTCTCCGCCTCTTGTGCCTAACCCTAATCCCGCCCCCTCCCCACCTGTGCCTTACCCCAACCCTCTCCGCCTCCTGTGCCTAACCCTAATCCTGCCCCCTTCCCACCTGTGCCTTACCCCAACCCTCTCCGCCTCTTGTGCCTAACCCTAATCCCGCCCCCTCCCCACCTGTGCCTTACCCCAACCCTCTCCGCCTCTTGTGCCTAACCCTAATCCCGCCCCCTCTCCACCTGTGCCTTACCCCAACCCTCTCCGCCTCCTGTGCCTAACCCTAATCCTTCTCCCTCCCCACCTGTGCCTTACCCCAACCCTCTCCGCCTCTTGTGCCTAACCCTAATCCTGCCCCTCCCCACCTGTGCCTTACCCCAACCCTCTCCGCCTCTTGTGCCTAATGCTGGGAATACACAGTTTGTTTCTGCCGTGCGTTTCTCCTCTCGATCATTTTTGCCGTTCGATTCTGCAGTTGATTCTTATCTTCCGCTCGTTTTTCTTATCTTTGTCCATTCACTTCTATCAGAAATCGAGCGGCGAAAGGATAGAGTAGGAGATCAGACATGTCGGAAAATATCTATCGAACCATCTATTCACCTAAAAAAGGAAACGTGTATTCCCAGCATTACCCTAATCCCGCCCCCTCTTGACCTTGTACCCAACCCTAACCTTCTCCTCCTGTGCCTAACACTAATTCCTAACCCCTACCCCACCTGTGTGTAACCCAAATCTTCTCTTGTGCCTAGCCCTAATCCTATTGCCTATGCCTTACCCTATCCTTCTCCTGTACCTAACTATAATCCTGCTCACCTGTGCCTATTCCCCTATTCCAGGGGTAGGGAACCTACGGCTCGGGAGCCAGATGTGGCTCAGTGGTGGCTGCATCTGGCTCACAGACAATCCAGTAGGGGTTGATTTACTAATCTACATTTCTCAAGCAGCACAGCTTAGTGTGGCAGCGCAAGTAACATTTTCAGAGTAGGAACGCTACTGCTGTAGCATGCACTACTAACTTAGTCGTGCTACCGCAAAAGAAACGGCTGCTCCAATTGTCCCACCCTGGACCCTGTCAGGTCCAGTGACTTTGTAGGACAAGATCCCCACACTTTGATTGGCCCAATAGGCTGCCTGTCACTTGACAAGCAGCGTATTGGGCCAAAACGTTGCGATCTCATCCTACAAAGTGATTCAACCCCCAAGTCAGCTAGCTAATTGTACAAGCTGTTAGTCGGTATTCCTCCTGTCTGGCTCTCGGGGAAATTGCTGATATTGCTGAAACCCAAGAGAAGCTGAAGACGTGTCTGACACTTCTGCTGCCTGGCGGATCAACTGTATACACATCGCCATGGCAACAGGGACGTGAGGCCTCTGCTGGGGGGGGGGGGGGGGTTTAGTATTATTTTATTATTATTATTTAGTATTTATATAGCGCCGACATCTTCTGTAGTGCTGTACAAAGTATATTGTTTTGTCACTTAACTGTCCCTCCTGTCCCTCTGAGGAGCTCACAATCTAATCCCTACTATAGCCTAGGGCCAGTCTTAGGGGGAAGCCAATTATCTTATCTGTATGTTTTTGGAATGTGGGAGGAAACCAGAGTGCCCGGAGGAAACCCACACAGACACGGGGAGAACATACAAACTCCTTGCAGATGTTAACCTGGCTGGGATTCGAACCGGGAACCCAGCGCTGCAAGGCGAGAACGCTAACCACTACGCCACCATGCTGTCCGGGTTGATGGCACCATTGGGGGGACATAGTTTTATGGAGTGGTAGGGTGGAGACAACATTGTTAAGGAAATGGTAATATTTAGGGGACATGCTACTACTGGGGCTAAATGGCTATACTGGGGGTTTTAGTGGGATTGGATATAGAGAGTATGCTGGGTACCATCAATATTTTCCTGGGGGCCCCATAAATTGATTTTACCTCCATCCCCATTTAACGCACACTCATTTAAAGAGACACTGAAGCAAAAAATAAATAAATGATCTAATGATTTGTATGTGTAGTACAGCTAAGAAATAGAACATCAGGAGCAGAGACATAAGTCTAATATTGTTTCCAGTACAGGAAGAGTTAAGAAACTCCAGTCATTACCTATGCAAAAGAGCCATTGAGCTCCACAACTTTCAAAGTCGCAGAGAGCTCTGCCTTCTGAAGCTTGTTATCTCAACTGTCAGTCACTGTATCTACTTTTTCTCCCCAGAGGACAGTTCAAAAGTTCACTGGGCTGCTCTGTAAAATCATTTAGAATGCGGAGTAGTGTGTAAACTGTAAATATTAGAGAATGATGCAATGTTATAAAAAAACACTATATAACTGAAAATAAAAATATGAGAATATTTTCTTTGCTACACATGTTCTAGTAATTATCCGTACTACACAACCAATTCATTATATCACTTTTTTTTTCTGCTTCAGTTTCTCTTTAACTTCCTGTTAGCTCCAATCCTTATTTTGGTGTACGTCTTGCCCCTTCATTTGCCCACACACTGAAGCCAGACTCTCTTTTCTGCCCGCTCTGAATTTTTGTGACGTTAGACTTCTGTTGTTAGAGTGACAAGTGCAGACATGAATAGTGTAATGATTTAGGCCTCGTTCACATTGGGTGCATTCTGAAACGTATTTAAAGGGAACCTAAACTGAGAAGGATATGGATTTTTCCTTTTAAAATAATACCAGTTGCCTGACTCTCCTGCTGATTCTGTGTCTCTAATACTTTCAGCCACAGCCCCTCAACAAGCATGCAGCAGATCAGGTGCTCTGACTGAGGTGTGGCAGGATTAGCTGCATGCTTGTTTCAGGTGTGTGATTCAGACACTACTGCAGCCAAAGAGATCAGCAGCTCTGCCAAGCAACTGGTATTGTTTAAGGCTGCTTTCACAGTGGGACGTTACAGGCGCACGTTAGTGCAGCCTGTAACGCTCCCCAACGCACAGCAATGTAACTGCAATGGGCTGTTCACAGTGCCCACGTTGTGTTACATTGTAACGCTGCACGTCAATCTAAAGTGCAGCATGCTACGGCGTTAGAGCGGCTTTGCTGCGTTCGCCTGCTTGCACAGGCGCAGTGATTAGCCACATGGCTAATTAATATTCACTGCACTGTGCTGACGTCACTGGCGGGACCACGTGATGCGGAGTGTTCCACTCACGTGGTCTCCACCAGCGCATGCGTACTGTAGTACGCATCACGGACGCTTAACGCGGCTCTTTGCTAACGTCCTCTGCCACCACCACGCGTTGCGTTAGGTGCACGTTATGCGACCTTAACGTAGCACCTAACGCAACGTCTTAGTGTGTAAGTAGCCTTAAAGGAAACATCCACATCCCTCTCAATTTAGGTTCCCTTTAAGTGCATGTTAAAAAATGCCTGCATTGATTCATAGCGCATTTCAGTGCGTTGCCGTGCTCCGATCCTCCCCATAGAGAGACTGGGCAGCTAGGCTGCGCAATCGCTAGGTCCAGGCTGGGTAATGTATAAACTGGGGTGATTGCAGGGGATCGGGGGGTGCCAGACACTTTTACTTGCTAGCCTAGTGCTAGCAGAAGGTTTTTCAGCTATTACTGCACATTTATTCAGCCTGGGGCACTCCTGAGGACAGACAGCGGTATGCCGGACACAGTGTCGGGCAGGAGGTTAAAAGGCCTTTTAAAGGGACACTATCAATTAACATGTTTTTTTTTCAGTTGAGATAGGAAATGTTTGGGAAGTGCTGCTAAGCACTGGTGTATACATTTGAATCCTTATCTCTTTGATTACTGTTATCTAATTCCTTTCACATTTTTCTGACGGCAGTCTGCTGAAATTCTGACGGCAGACTCAGCCATGAGGGTAGGGGGGAATTCCCTCACAGTGTATCTGTTAACCCCGTGTGTGCAGAGGACTCAGTCAGAGACAGGCAGAGCTTTCTTTCACAGAGAGCAGGGGAAATGTATCTTATGTGCAACATAAACATTTGTAATACTGTAGTGTGTGAAACCTGATACCTGTTTTCAAATAACCTGCTTCAATATTACACTGTTCTTAGCATGTCAGACTGCAGATTCATACCTCTGCAAATGAGACATTCCAAACATAGCTAAAATCTACACACATTGAATTAAGGGCTCGTTTCCACTATTGCGGTGCGGAATCGCCTGGATTCCACCGCTGATGAAATCGCATGCGGATGCGATTCCCCATGCGTTTTTTGCCGCGAATTCGCATAGGTGAGGGTATATGCGATTTTAACCATGTCACTGCCTGTGTGAATTTACATCGGTACCTATGCGAATTCGCGGCAAAAAACCGCATGGGGAAAACGCATGCGATTTCCCTATTAAATACATTGCATGCGATTTGCATGCATTCCACTCTCAGGCGAATTCGTTGGCTCTTTTGTGCGTTTTTTCACCGCTCAAAAAAACGCACATCACCAACGCAACAGTGGAAACAGGCCCATTCACTTGCATACCATGTGCGAATGGATTTGCGATAGTGGAAACGAGCCCTAAAGCTTTTGCCTCTGATATTTAAAGAGAATCTGTATTGTTAAAATCGCACAAAAGTAAACATACCAGTGCGTTAGGGGACATCTCCTATTACCCTCTGTCACAATTTCGTCGCTCCTCGCCGCATTAAAAGTGGTTAAAAACAGTTTTAAAAAGTTTGTTTATAAACAAACAAAATGGCCACCAAAACAGGAAGTAGGTTGATGTACAGTATGTCCACACATAGAAAATACATTCATACACAAGCAGGCTGTATACACCCTTCCTTTTGAATCTCAAGAGATAATTTGTGTGTTTCTTTCCCCCTGCAGCTATCTTCCACTGAAGTGTCAGGCTGTTTCTTCCTGCAGAGTGCAGACAGCTCTGCCTGTATGTAATTCCTCAGTATGTGAAAGCCCAGCCAGCTCAGAGGAGGATTTATCCAGCTTGTAAAAGATAAGAGAGAAGAGAGAAGCTGCCCTAATCTAAATAATACACAGGCAGTGTGCAGAGAGGGGCCTGGAGGGGGGAGATGCATCACAGAACCACAACACTGAAGAACTTGGCAGCCTTCCAGACACAGGCTGACAAGTCTGACAAGAGAGAGATAAGTTGATTTATTACAGAGATGGTGATAGTAGAACGTGCTGCAGTAAGCCAGAACACATTAGAATAGCTTTTGGAACTTGTAGGATGATAAAAAACAGGATGCAATTTTTGTTACGGAGTCTCTTTAACATAAAAAGTAGGAAAATGTTTACACAGCTACTTAGACATTATTTGTATGTTGTCATTTTAGAATTTTTGGGCATTGATAGTATTCCTTTAATTGTATTTAATTTTTAAATGTACCCTTTTTAATAAAAGGGTATTTTTTTATGTATCTGAATAGCTTGTAAAAGATACAAACAGATCTAAGCACATTTGCAATGCGTCAGCAACACATGAAGGACAAGATTAAGATGTAAAATGGGCCTGATTTGTGACGCAGGCCAGCAGACATCTGGATGCAATGCCGGCTAAAACATGAAATATCGAGAAGACGGTATTACAGCCTAAAATCTGCAGGCAGGAGGTGTGGAAAGCAGCTCAATGCAGGAACATTGGATAAGCAGTGGGGGACCGGCGGAGTAAACACAAAACAGTAAAAAAGATTTGTATAGACAAAACACACCGATTCTGTCTGATTCAGACGTACAATTATAGTTACCAACTGTCCCTCTTTCGGAGGGACAGTCCCTCTTTGGGAGCCCTGTCCCTCTGTCCCTCTTTTCTCCTCATTTGTCCCTCTTTCAGGACTTTGTCCCTCTTTCTATGTAAATATATTTATTTCTCTACTAAAAAATGTGTTTGACTCTAAACTTTATTCCCATCCTTTAAATTGATATATTACTAATTTTAAAATGTTAATATGAAGGAAAATGAACCAGGATAGAAAGGGCCAGTGTGGTTTGAATTATAAAACAACATATTTTTCTTAAGAAATCTTTATGGTATGCGTGATTAGGGGAGTGATGGGGGCGTGATCAGGGTGTGGCAGGGGCGTGGCTTAAAGGAATACTATCGATTCACATATTTTTTTCAATTGACACAGGAATTGTTTGGGAAGTGCTGCTAAGTACTGCTGTATACATTTTAGTAGCAACTTCTTTGTTTACTGTTAGCAAAATACTTTCAAAGTTTACTGACGCCAAAACTGACGGCTGACTGAGCCATGAGGAGAGGGGAAATTCCCCTCACACTTGATCAGGTAACTCTATGTGTGACAGAGAAGAGAGCTCCCAACAGCTGCAGATCCTGTGTCCTGTTTCTGACTGATGTCTGAAGAGAGCAGAGGAAATGTAACTCATGGGGCTTGATTCACAAAGCGGTGCAAAGTGTTTGCACGCTGGTGAAAAGCCCTTTATCACGCCTAAACTCAGTTTAGGCGTGATAAGAAGAAACTCGCGCGATCTCCCGCGCGCAAAGTTTGCGCGCGGGAGCTTCGCGCGAAGAGCAGCACAAATCGGTGATAACTCAGCTTTGCGCGGCTTATCACGCCTAAAGTCTTTTAGGCGTGATAACTGAGTTATCACCGCTTTGTGAATCAGGGCCATTGTCACAGCTTTTCATACTGTTTTTGCTCTCAGAGTTTGTTATGTTTGATATTTGCTTTCTGTAGTCTGATATGCAACTCTGGCTGTGCATTGAGGCAGACACCCCTTCTGCAATTGATTTGTCCCAATATAGCTAAATCCTACCCTCAATAAATTACAGCTTTTGCCTCTGATATTTAACATGAAAAGTAGGAAAATGATTACACAGCTACTTAGACATTATTTCCACACTGTCATTTTAGAACACTTGGGTATCGATAGTATTCCTTTAAGTGTTCCTCTCTCTCATCTCAAAAAGTTGGGAGGTAGGCTCACAATGGCCAGCGGAACCTCGTCAAAATAGATGTCAACTTATTATAGATTGGGGGAAGCGCATGGATTTTGAGGAATTCTGTCTTTTGCATCAGAGATTTGCAATTTCGAGTCGACATTCAAATGGACCTTAAAGGACAACCCAGGTGAAAATAAGCTAATGAAATAAACACTTGTATCTATCCTCCTTCTCCTAAAATGACTTTTTAACAAATTCCACAGTTTTATATTTAAATCTACTTTTTACGTTTTTACTGTTTTGTTTTACTGTTTTTGCTCAACGGCACATTCATTGAAGTATGCCAGAGCTAATATCTATGAACTATTGACCCTTTTTATCTCTTGCCTGGTCTCAGAAGCCATTTTCTGTTAGGAAAGTGTTTTATAGTTGGAATTTCTTATTAGTAAGGGTCACACTGTAGCCTGACCCAGACAGGAAATGCCACTTACATACCTGATGTTTAACTCTTTCAGGCAGAAAGAGAAAAAAAGGAACACAGCATAGTTATTTGTGTGCTCGGCACTGTACATACCCGTGTCTGTCTCATCATGTCACATGTCAACTCGGGTGTGCTTTAACCCTCCTGGCGGTTTGCAAAAAAATCGCCAGGGGGCAGCAAATCTTTTTTTTTAAATTTTTTTTTTTTTTTCATGTAGCGAGACAAAGTCTCGCTACATGATAGCCGCTGCTCAGCGGCATCCCCCCAGCCCCTCCGATCGCCGGCGGGATCTCCCGGAGGGCGGGATGACGTCACCGACGTCATCGACGTCGTGACGTCAAAGGGGATTCCGATCCACCCCATAGAGCTGCCTGGCACTGATTGGCCAGGCAGCGCACGGGGTCTGGGGGGGGGGGGGCGGCTGCGGCGCGACGGATAGCGGCGGATCGGCGGGTAGCGGCGGCGATCGGGCACTGCACGCAGCTAGCAAAGTGCTAGCTGCGTGCAGCAAAAAAAAAAATTATGCAAATCGGCCCAGCGGGGCCTGAGCGGTGCCTTCCAGCGGCTTACCCCGAGCTCAGCTCGGGCTTACCGCCAGGAAGGTTAATAAAATGTGTACCCCTTGGGCATGCTGACCTGACATAATTAAAGTAAGCTTAGTTGTGGGAATACATGTAAAAATATGGGCCTGGTAAAAAAGGCATCGGATAGAGCTGCTATTAGAACTCTGGTCAAATTACAGATATTCTACTAGTTAGTAATGATTGTAAAATACTGGTAATCTTTACCGATATTGTATTATGACCTAACCTTACACTCATATAGGTGACCAATGCCTGACCCTAACCCCCCATGGTGAGTACATTTGAAATCGGCGCCGGTAGACTTGGGCGCAGGATCCAGCTGTTATATGGCTGTTCCTGCTTCTGCACAAGTCCGGGCCGAACTAATTACTATTCCCCCTCCAGGCCGCCATGGATAGTGGGGGAATGAAATAATTCGGCTTCCAGCGATTGCTGGAGGCCGAATTATTATGATTTTTAAGCAACCTCGGCTCCGTCTTCTGACGGCACCGACGTTACTGACTGAGCGCCGCTATAGACTGAATCCCTTTATAGTGTATGGCGGCGCTGGCTGCGCCCAAATCTAGCAGCGCTGAAAAGCACTTCTCCGCCCCATGGTGGTGCCCTGGTGGTTCTGCGCTTGCACAGTCTGTAAAAATTGCAACCGTGCATGTGCAGAACCCTCCCGGCCATGCAGGGGTGTAACTAGAAATCACTGGCCCCCCTGCGGCTGCATCCCTTGCAGGGTCTATTTTACACCCCTGCAGTCATGGGAACATGATCGAGGAGATGCCCGACTAGGGATGTGCCTGTGCAGTAGCCCACAACTAGCTAAGTCAGCCAGCTTTCAGAGGGCACAGCTGCTGCATGGAAAAGAGAGGAATGATGAGGAGAGACCAGAAGGAAAAGAGAAGGCTGGGAGAAGCCCCAGGTAAGTTACACTTTCACTTTTGGTAACCATTAAGTAATACTCATATTTTCCACAGCACTTCACAGAGTACATAGTCATGTCACTGACTGTCCTCAGAGGAGCTCACACTCTAATCCTGCCATAGTCATAGTCTAATGTCCTACCATATTATTATTATGTATGTATATAGCACTGACATCTTCTGCAGCACATTACAGAGTACATAGTCATGTCACTGACTGTCCTCAGAGGAGCTCACACTCTAATCCTACCATAGTCAGTCTAATGTCCTCCAATATTATTATTATGTATTTATATAGCACTGACATCTTCTGCAGCACATTACAGAGTACATAGTCATGTCACTGACTGTCCTCATAGGAGCTCACACTCTAATCCTACCATAGTCATAGTCTAATGTCCTTCCATATTATTATTATGTATTTATATGGCACTGACATCTTCTGCAGCACATTACAGAGTACATAGTCATGACACTGACTGTCCTCAGAGGAGCTCACACTCTAATCCTACCATAGTCATAGTCGACTGTCCTACCATGTTATTATTTTGTATTTATATAGCACTGGCATCTTCTGCAGCACTTTACAGAGTACATAGCCATGTCACTGACTGTCCTCATAGGAGCTCACACTCTAATCCTACCATAGTCATAGTCTAATGTCCTTCTATATTATTATTATGTATTTATATGGCACTGACATCTTCTGCAGCACATTACAGAGTACATAGTCATGTCACTGACTGTCCTCAGAGGAGCTCACTCTCTAATCCTACCATAGTCATAGTCGACTGTCCTACCATGTTATTATTTTGTATTTATATAGCACTGGCATCTTCTGCAGCACTTTACAGAGTACATAGTCATGTCACTGACTGTCCTCAGAGGAGCTCACACTCTAATCCCTACCATAGCCATAGTGTAATGTACTACCATATTATTATTATGTATTTAAATAGCACTGACATCTTTTGCAGCACATTACAGAGTACATAGTCATGTCACTGACTGTCCTCAGAGGAGCTCACACTCTAATCCTATCCTACCATAGTCATAGCCTAATGTCCTACCATAATATTATTATGTATTTATATAGCAGTGACATCTTCTGCATCACTTTACAGAGTACATAGTCATGTCACTGACTGTCCTCAGAGGAGCTCACAATATAATGGGCAGCATGGTGGCGTAGTGGTTAGTGCTCTTGCCTTGCAGTGCTCGTTCCCTGGTTCGAATCCCAGCCAGGGCACTATCTGCAAAGAGTTTGTATGTTCTCTCCGTGTCTGCATGGGTTTCCTTCGGGCCCTCCGTTTTCCTCCCACATTCCAAAACATACGGATAAGTTAATTGGCTCCCCCTAAAATTGGCCCTAGACTACAGTACTTACACTACATAATATAGACATATGGCAATGGTAGGGATTAGATTGTGAGCTCCTTTGAGGGACAGTTAGTGTCAAGATATATATATATATATATATATATATATATATATATATATATATATATATATACACACACTGTACAGCGCTGCGTAATATGTCGGCGCTATATAAATACTAAATAATAATAATAAAAATTCTACTATAGACATAGTGTAATGTCCTACCATATTATTATTATGTATTTATATAGCACTGACACCTCCTGCAGCACATTACAGAGTACATAGTCATGTCACTGACTGTCCTCAGAGGATCTCACACTCTAATCCTACCATAGCCATGGTCTAATGTCCTGCCATATTATTATTATGTATTTATATAGCAGTGACATCTTCTGCAGCACTTTACAGAGTACATAGTCATGTCACTGACTGTCCTCAGAGGCGCTCGCAATCTAATCCCTACCATGGTCACAGTCTAATGTACTACCATATTATTATTATGTATTTATATAGCACTGACATCCTCTACAGAACTTTACAGAGTACATAGTCATGCCCTCAGAGGAGCTCACAATCTAATCCTACCATAGTCATAGTCTAATGTCCTACCATATTATTATTATGTATTTATATAGCACTGACATCTCCTGCAGCACATTACAGAGTACATAGTCACGTCACTGACTGTCCTCAGAGGAGCTTACACTCTAATCCTACCATAGTCATAGTCTAATGTCCTACCATATTATTATTATGTATTTATACAGCACTGACATCTTCTGCAGCACATTACAGAGTACATAGTCATGTCACTGACTGTCCTCAGAGGAGCTCACAATCTAATCCCACCATAGTCATAGTCTAATGTCCTGCCATATTATTATTATGTATTTATATAGCACTGACATCTCCTGCAGCACATTACAGAGTATATAGTCATGTCACTGACTGTCCACAGAGGAACTCACACAGTCACACTCTAATCCTACCATAGTCATAGTCGACTGTCCTACCATATTATTATTATGTATTTAAATAGCACTGACATCTTCTGCAGCACTTTACAGAGTACATAGTCATGCCACTGACTGTCCTCAGAGGAGCTCACACTCTAATCCTACCATAGTCATAGTCTAATGTCCTACCATATTATTATTATGTATGTATATAGCACTGGCATCTTCTGCACCACATTACAGAGTACATAGTCATGTCACTGACTGTCCTCAGAGGAGCTCACACTCTAATCCTGTCATAGTATAACGTCCTACCATATTATTATTATTATTATGTATTTATATAGCACTGACATCTCCTGCAGCACATTACAGAGTACATAGTCATGTCACTGACTGTCCTCAGAGTAACTCACAATGTAATCAGAAAAAACATAAAAACGTTGGGGTGCCAAACAGAGCTGAATGCTTTGCTTCCATTTTTAGTATAGCTTTTATCTGAGTAGGAGCTCTTAGTCTTTTACTCTCTGCCTGTGCACGCCGGCCCTGAGGGTATCTGGCACCGGTTACCAGAGCTCCTTTTGGGCCTCCTTGCCGCTGAGATCTCTGTGATGTCCCTGACCATAGAGCTTACAGTGAACTCAATGCTTCCTTTTCATATGCTGAAATCCCTTTTTGCTTTTAAAAGGAAAATATGTATATTTGCCGCTGTGAGTTTTGTATGCATATTTTATGTTGTACAGAAAACGCCGAGGCTCAGGAGATCGCCGACGCTGCGTCAGAAATCCTATTAACGGGTTCCCGGCATCGGTCTTCATGAAACGTCGATGCATTAAGCCAATTTCACATGGGTGATAAAACGGCAGCGATAAATCGCAGCTAAAGCACTTCCTCCCGGTGATTTTCCGCGGCAAAAGCTGCTCTGTAGGGACTAACAGCCGGCTATAAATCTCTCTCTTACCGGCCGTTTGAAGCGGAATCACCCGGCAAACGTGACTTCCTATACAGAAAGCGTTTGCAGCAGAAAATCGCTGGGAATAAAGGATTTCAAGCAGCAATTTACGATATCGCTCGTGTGACCCAGGCCTTATACCTGCAAAAAGAAATACTTTAGATGCAAATCTTTTTGGTGTGTGATTTAACTAAGGCCCGTGTCACACATTTAGAGCAGGTAACCAGGTAACCTAGGCAGGTGCCTGGGGCCGAGTGTAAAGGGGCACCACCAGCCATCTTCTCTGACTGCAGCTTACCAAATAGACCATCTACTACCTTGCATAGGCCTCATTACATCTTTAGAGCCTGTTCCCACTAGACACCGCACGCGTCTGCGAGACGCACAGCGGCACTCCAGGTTCGGGGGGTACGCAGACAAATACCAGAAGGCGCGCCATGCACGACTATGGGATTGGCTGCCTTCCGCACGAAAACTGATGGCAATGTTGGTTTAATCGCTAGGGCAAGGGATTCGGCCGGCGGCGCCATTGTTTCCTATGGCAGAGTTTCCCCGCGCGATTTGCCTGCGGGGAAACTCTGTGGATTCAGCCCAGTTTCCGTGCTTATCCATCTCTGGTCACACTAGAAGCTGGAGGCGGTGAATTCACCGTATGTCACCCGCTCCCGTGCTTGCTAGCGGTCAGAATGGGCGGGGGAAGGCGGCCCTCCTTTTGCATCACAGCTGAGTCTGTTTGCCGCAATGCTCAGTAGAGATGGGCTGAACTGTTCGCCGGCGAGGAGTATTCTCTGACCATCAGCCGTTCGCATTCGTGGCGAACAGTGAACATTTGGCGTGTTCGATTTGCCCCCAATACGTTATCATTGAGAAAAACTTTGACCCCTCACCTCACAGTCAGCAGACACATGGCAGCCAATCAGCTAGCACCCCCTCCTGGACCCCCCACCCCCCTATCAATAGTCAGTTGCGGTGGCCATATTGGATTAATTCTCTGCTGGCTGCTGACAGTTAGAGAGTGCAGGGTCAGATTTTCAGCAGATATTATTATTTTTACTTAGTATTTATATAGCGCCAACAGCTTACGCAGCGTTGTACAGAGTTTATAGTCTTGTCACTAGCTGTCCCTCAGAGGAGCTCACAATATAATCCCTACCACAGTCGTATGTCTATGTATGTATCGTGTAGTGTATTTTAGTGTAGTCTAGGGCCAATTTTAGGGGAAAGCCGATTAAATTATCTGTACTGTACGTTTTTGGGATGTGGGAGGAAACTGCAGTGCCCAGAGGAAACCCACACAAACACGGGGAGAACATACAAACTCCTTGCAGATGTTGATCACGCTGGGATAGGTAGGGAAAGTATTAGCTAAGCCTGTGTTCTTGTTCCTCACTTGCTGTGAAAGCACCCCAAACAGCTCTCACATCGGTCTCCTGTGTTTTTTTGTGTGTGACACTCCACAGCCCACTGACACCCAGAGCTGTGTGCACACTACTGCTGCTGTTAAACAAGGTGTGTATGAGGATCTGCAGATATCATAGACTATGAATGCAATTTGCAGGAACGGATCTTTTGCAGGAACAGATCTTTTGCAGATACTGATCTGTTGAATGTGTACAGCATCTGTGTGTGCAGCATCTTGCAAAGGTTTTTATCTGATGGGGAGTTCATCTCAATAGAATAGACTGTGTAGATTATGGCTCTCATACTACATGGAAGTTTGCTTTCCTAAAACAGAAAGAATTTGCGATAATTCAGGTTGGAGTGAGCTTGAGATGTCTCCCCAGAGCAACACTACTGAATATATGCAAATTAATCATTCTACCCTTAGAAGCCTTACAATGGTTAATTTGCATATATCCAGCAGTGGTGCTCTGGGAGACATCTCAAGCTCACTCCAACCTGAATTATCGCAAATTCTTTCTGTTTTAGGAAAGCAAACTTTTGTTTTTCTTAACATCTTAGTAAGGGGGCTTTTAGGACCATTGTAGTCCCTCACACACTCCAATGAGTTCTGGGTCACCATGAGCTTGCTGGTTAGTCTATACTACATGGAAGGGGGTAAAATTGATCTGTGATCTTTCATTTTCCAAAGACTTTTATCTCAAGTGTGTATGTAGCATTTGCCTCCCCTGGTGACCCTCACAGCCTCCGGGCCCATCTCACAAGGGACATAAAACAAGAGTGGCCATCATGATCTTCAGACCCATAACAAGTGAAGCCACAAAACACCAGATCTGAAGGATGGAGCCCTGTATCAGAGGGAGTGTGGTAGTAGTTGGGGGCAAGATACATCCCTGACCCCTGTATTGTGAGAAAGGGAAGGTCAGCAGCTGAGCGCCCCCCCCCCCTTCCTTGCTGTCACATAGACTGCTCCACTAGTTCTGGGAATGAGCACTGTACAGACACTCTGCATGGATATAGCCTAGCAGTGTATTCTATTGTATGCAAAGGGAAGGAGGGCAAGTGGGGGGGGGGGTAGGGTGGAACAGAATGCACTGCACTCATTTATTGTTTGGTGTTGAACATTGGGGCTATGCATTAAAGCCAATGGTTACCAATTTAAAAATAAAAAAGTCAGATACTCACCTAAGGAGAGGGAAGGCTCGGTCCTAATGAGCCTTCCCTCTCCTGGTGCCCTCGGTGCTGTGCTGGCTCCCCCGTTCGCGTCCGCCGCCGCAGGGACTTCGGAAGGCTTCGGGAGCACTCGGGCTTCCGAAGACGGGCCGCTCCATACTACGTACGTGTGTATGCGTCATAGAGGGCGCTCACGCATGCGTAGTAAGGAGCGGCCGCGTCATCGGGAGCCCGAGTGCTCCCGAAGGCTTCCGAAACCTCCCTTCGGCTGCGGAAGTGGCAGTATTTGACCGAACTGGTCGAAAACTGCTACGGGGGAACCTGTGCGGGACCGGGCACCGGGAGAGGAGAGGGAGGCTCATTAGGACCGAGCCTTCCCTCTCCTTAGGTGAGTATCTGACCTTTTTTTTTTTTAAATTGGTAAACATTTACTTTAAAGAGAATCTGTACTCTAAAGTTCTTACAATAAAAAGCATTGATTGATTGATTGATTGATCGCAACGATAGGATGGTACTGGATTTTTCGGGAAATCGGATTGTTAATGGCAGTGCACCATAAAAGGGTGAGAAGGGATACGGAGGCTGCCACATTTATTTCCTTTTAAACAATACCAGTTGCCTGGCAGCCCTACTCATCCTCTGTCTCTATTAGTTTTAGCTATAGCCCCTGAACAAGCATGCAGCAGATCAGGCGCTCTGACTCAAGTTTTACTGGATTAGCCATATGCTTGTTCCAGGGTTTTGACTCAGACAGACACTACTTATAGCAGAAGATCAACAGAGCTGCCAGGCAACTGGCATTGTTTACAAGGCAGCCTCCTTATCCCTCTCACTTCGGGTTCCCTACCTTTCATTTCTTCCCTTTCCTGTTTTGCGTCTGCATCAGAAATTTTGTAGGAAGCATCAAAGCAGGAACATTTTTTGGAGTAAGCTTATTAAGGCTCTAAGCTTACTGAATACGCTAAACTTAAAATGTGACAGTTTAGCGATAAGGGTTTTTCTTCTTCCTCTCAGTCTATGTTCCCGCAATAGCAAATGATTTAAACGTTTCTCGACAATGGAGATACGCTTAGCGTTGTACGCTCCGCGTCTGTCGCCGGCTCGGGATTATAGAGCAATTTACTTCTCTTTTTTTTCTAACGCTTAGGATCTCTCTGGATGTATTTTCGCCCCACCGGCCTCGACCCCTCTCCCGCCGTCCCAGAATAATTCCCGCGCTGGACGTTTTTCCACGCTTTTCCCTCCTCTCATTTAATTTTGATTGATTGATCTGCGGGTCACGGAGACACGTCGAGGAGGCCATCATCTCCCTGATACTTCTCATTAGGTAGAAGGTGACGACGAGAAGGAGATTCTGCCGGTTGTAAGACGAGGAACGAGGCTCATCGGTCACCTAAGTGACATCCTCAGAACATATATAAAAAGCCGGATAACCGCGGGAAGGTTCCCTGCGAGCCAACTCTTGGCCGGCTTCCAGTCCCAGTCACGGCTCATCCGTGGGGGGGGGATCCCGGGATATCGGTGCGGCCGAACCACGCCGCAGGGCAGGGGATAGCACCGAAAGGCTTTTATTTTCATATATACATAGCCTATCGTCCACAATATCGTTCTTTCTTTTATTTACGAGGCCGGGATGAAATCGTTGTGTCATTGTCCATCTGGGTCTCGTTATTGGCAGGAGGATAAATTGATGTAGTCAGGTGTGACACAGCTGTGCGCAGACTGTCCCTCTTACCCTCTCCTGGTCCTCCAGTCTTCAGATATATACGGTCTATCCCAGCCTCCCTCCTTCTTCTCACACTTCTTCTGTTGGGTTATTTTTTATATATTTCCCAATATGGTGCTTGTGTATGTTCCCCCCTCCTCTCCATTATTCCTTCACTCTGCATATTCCCATCTGTAAATTCTGATCACTCCACCTCTTCTAACACATATACTTTACTGTACACACACCAGCCTGCTTCCCATCCCTCTCCTTCTGCTCTCCTCTCTCTCTCTTGAATATCCCCCCCCCCCCCCTTCTCTCTGACACCCTGTTCTGCAGACATCCTCCTGGCCCATCTCTCTTGCCTTTTTGGCCAGGTCCCCCCCAGTGATCTTCTGTCTGTGGATGCTGCACTGGTTCCTCTCCTCCCTCATCCATCATGCTACTGCTGCCTGCTATGTGCTAGAAATCTCTCCTCTGCTGTGCATTGTCTAATACCTACCCGCCGCCTCCTGCCCACCGTGCCAGATTTTGTTTTATGGTTCTCCCATGCTCCATATGGCTGCTATTGCTATTATTTTTGCTTAGTGTTTCTCGGTTGGTCATTTATTTCCTCCTCTGGCATTCTCTCCTCTCTCCTACATCCATCCATCCTCATTTGCTCCATCACTCTTTTCTGCTGTATCTGTCCCTCTGTCTGCCTCCCTCCTTCTCTCATTCCCTCCCTCTCTCTCCTTCTCTCTCCCTCCTTCCCCCCCTCTCTCTCTCTCTCTCTCGTTCTCGCTCTTGTTTGCTGATTGTGTGGGTGCCTATCCATTGGAGTAAGACAGCTGGGAAGATCTGGAAAGATTTCTGTCTGGGTGCCTGTCTCTGCTGGCGCTGCAAGGGACACAGCTCTGCTGGTGACACCGTACAGGGGGGAGCAGCGGTGACAAGAACAGCACACGGCACAAGTGACACCGGTTGCTAAGCGGAGGAGCAGATTCTTCACGCCACGGAGATGAGGGGCAGACGCTGCTGAAACCGCGACACTGGTAAACGAACCGAGCGACCGGTCGCATATATTTTGATGTATACATGTTATGTATGTATAAATATTCCCTGTATAAATGGCATTCATATATATATATATATATATATATATATATATATATATATATAGATAGATAGATATATAGATATATATATACAGTATATATATATATATCCCATTTCATGCCTAGGATTTACATACTGTGTTATTTTCTGTAACGTATGTTCTTGTCTGCATTTTTCCTGTATGTCGTGGTACGTGCCTGTGTTGCCCCGTGATTTTCCCGGTCCGTGTTGGCAGCCGTGTGAATGTGATGGATAGGAGCGTCTCGCTGCTGATGTGGAGTGCAGCACGTGAAATGTGTGGAGAGATCTCTCTCTGGGTGTGTTCTGGTTTAAAATGGGTTCATTTATTCTGGGATATTACTGCCTCTGCAACTCGTTAAGGCATGTTCCGGATGGATCCGTCAGCAGCCGCCGTGTGCCAGGTTGCGCGCCTCTTAATGTATTTGTGCATCCATCCATACCATTAAAGGTCTATTATTCTCCATACTTCAGTGGTATAGGAAGCAGAGCTGTTTGTTTTCTCCTTTACGGACGTGTACGGTGAGAGGTCCTCCAGTGTCGGTGGGCTACTTGCTGCATAACAGGTGTGAAAAGCCATCTTTATGTGGTTGTCCAGTAGAGTTGTCTGGGGATGTGGATCATCGATGAAAATATGAAGCGTGTTCTGTGGAATCGATGGAGAGCCGTAGCCCGTATCTGTGTTGCATGAGTTGCAGAGCTCTCGGGGAGGCTCGAGCACTGGGTGACGTGAGCTGTTCTGATGAGCGCCTCTCTCCTGGATGGCGACCAGTAACTGTACATTCCTTTAGTCATTGTTTTTATCTGGCCAGGAGCATCATTTCCATCGTGTGACAGTGATGAGAAATTTTCCGACTCCCATGCACGTCCCGTCATGATTAGGCGGTAGGTGGCTCAGGCATTTTCTCCGAAGGGGTTTCCCATATAGATCTGGAATTAAAAAGCATTTCTTACGTCTTAGGATCGTTATTAGCGGATCGTTATTCGGTTTCTTCTCGTTCTGCTGGTTCGTTGGTTGCATCACTTGAGTCTTTATAACTAAGCACTTTAGTGTTTTGAGGAGCATGCAAGAAGCAGGTTCCATTCTTCTGCTGTAGCTTAGGAACATAGTTACTATGCCATCACTATGGATTCTTCGACACGCACTTTCATTCTCAGAGGATGTTCACTCTTTACACACAGAATAAATATAGACATTCCTAATCTGAAGACTTACACCGGTCAGGAGAACTTCTGATTTGCGCTCCTGCACCAGTCCTCTTCCAAGCCAACGAAATAGAGGAGAAAAGTAGACTTTTCAGCAGATCTCATTCACTAGAAACCTCAACATAGATGTTATAGATGAGATAGAATATTTCTAAATATCCGTATGCTATCCTTTTATTATTTAATGCGCACACAGATGTGATCACGTCAGGCCATTGAGGTACAAAGGTCTGACGTTCAGAATTGGTCACATGGACTTATCATATCCAATCAATCAATGGGATTGTTGATCACGGGTGTAACTAGAGGGGAGGAGCCCCTGCGATCACATGGGGGCCCAGAGCTGTGCGGGGCCCCAACTACTAACCTTCTTCCAATACAGAGGTCCATCCTTCAGATCAGGTGTTTTGTGACTACACTTGTTATGGGTGGGAAGATCATGATGACCACACTTGGTTTTATGACCCTTGTGAGCCAGGCCCCCAGGCTGTGAGGCTCACCAGGGGAGGCAAGGGAAGGGATGGGAACATTGCTGGAGCCCCCAGGCTGTGAAGGGCACCGGGAAAGGGGGGGGGGGAGCAAGTGAAGTGGTGTGAATATTTAAAGGGCCCTGTCAAAGTTTTGCTGGGAGCCCATGAATTGTTGTTCAATGCCACTGATGTTGATAATTACATTAGTTTACTCTTTTAAACAAGGTTATAATGTTTTTTTTTGTAGCTTGTTGAAGCCCTCCATGTGGCAGGGGCAAATCCAGGATTTCCAAGGGGGGGGGGTTCCTGAAAGTGGCGTGTGGGTGTGGCCAAAATATGGTGTGGGTGGAGCCAAATACTAGCAGTTTCTAGGCTAAATTGCACCCAGGGTGAGGGCGTAAAATGCGCCCCCAACGTGGAGACAGGTATAGGTGCCCGCAGTATAGGTAGCCAGCTATAGGTCCCCCCCCCCCAGTATAGGTAGCCCATATAGTTGCCCCCAGTATAGATTAGATAGGTATATGTCCCCCAGTATAGATTAGATAGGTATATGCCCCCCAGTATAGATTAGATAGGTATATGCCCCCCAGTATAAATTAGATAGGTATATGCCCCCCAGTATAGGTTAGATAGGTATATGCCCCCAGTATAGGTTAGATAGGTATATGCCCCCCAGTATAAATTAGATAGGTATATGCCCCCCAGTATAGGTTAGATAGGTATATGCCCCCCAGTATAAATTAGATAGGTATATGCCCCCCAGTATAGGTTAGATAGGTATATGCCCCCCAGTATAGGTTAGATAGGTATATGCCCCCCAGTATAGGTTAGATAGGTATATGCCCCCCAGTATAGGTTGGATAGGTATATGCCCCCCAGTATAGGTTAGATAGGTATATGCCCCCCAGTATAGGTTAGATAGGTATATGCCCCCCAGTATAGGTTAGATAGGTATATGCCCCCCAGTATAGATTAGATAGGTATATGTCCCCCAGTATAGATTAGATAGGTATATGTCCCCCAGTATAGGTTAGATAGGTATATGCCCCCCAGTATAGGTTAGATAGGTATATGCCCCCCAGTATAAATTAGATAGGTATATGCCCCCCAGTATAGGTTAGATAGGTATATGCCCCCAGTATAGGTTAGATAGGTATATGCCCCCCAGTATAGGTTAGATAGGTATATGCCCCCCAGTATAGGTTAGATAGGTATATGCCCCCCAGTATAGGTTGGATAGGTATATGCCCCCCAGTATAGGTTAGATAGGTATATGCCCCCCAGTATAGGTTAGATAGGTATATGCCCCCCAGTATAGGTTAGATAGGTATATGCCCCCCAGTATAGATTAGATAGGTATATGTCCCCCAGTATAGATTAGATAGGTATATGTCCCCCAGTATAGATTAGATAGGTATATGCCCCCAGTATAGGTTAGATAGGTATATGCCCCCCAGTATAGGTTTGATAGGGATATGCCCCCCAGTATAGGTTAGATAGGTATATGCCCCCCAGTATAGATTAGATAGGTATATGCCCCCCAGTATAGGTTTGATAGGGATATGCCCCCCAGTATAGGTTAGATAGGTATATGCCCCCCAGTATAGGTTAGATAGGTATATGCCCCCCAGTATAGGTTAGATAGGTATATGCCCCCCAGTATAGGTTAGATAGGTATATGCCCCCCAGTATAGGTTGGATAGGTATATGCCCCCCAGTATAGGTTAGATAGGTATATGCCCCCCAGTATAGGTTAGATAGGTATATGCCCCCCAGTATAGGCTAGATAGGTATATGCCCCCCAGTATAGATTAGATAGGTATATGCCCCCCCAGTATAGGTTAGATAGGTATATGCCCCCCAGGATAGATTAGATAGGTATATGCCCCCCAGTATAGGTTAGATAGGTATATGCCCCCCAGTATAGGTTAGATAGGTATATGCCCCCCAGTATAGATTAGATAGGTATATGCCCCCCAGTATAGATTAGATAGGTATATGCCCCCCAGTATAGGTTAGATAGGTATATGCCCCCAGTATAGATTAGATAGGTATATGCCCCCCAGTATAGGTTAGATAGGTATATGCCCCCCAGTATAGATTAGATAGGTATATGCCCCCCAGTATAGGTTAGATAGGTATATGCCCCCCAGTATAGATTAGATAGGTATATGCCCCCCAGTATAGGTTAGATAGGTATATGCCCCCAGTATAGATTAGATAGGTATATGCCCCCCAGTATAGGTTAGATAGGTATATGCCCCCCAGTATAGATTAGATAGGTATATGCCCCCCAGTATAGGTTAGATAGGTATATGCCCCCCAGTATAGGTTAGATAGGTATATGCCCCCCAGTATAGGTTAGATAGGTATATGCCCCCAGTATAGATTAGATAGGTATATGCCCCCCAGTATAGGTTAGATAGGTATATGCCCCCCAGTATAGATTAGATAGGTATATGCCCCCCAGTATAGGTTAGATAGGTATATGCCCCCCAGGATAGATTAGATAGGTATATGCCCCCCAGTATAGGTTAGATAGGTATATGCCCCCAGTATAGATTAGATAGGTATATGCCCCCCAGTATAGATTAGATAGGTATATGCCCCCCAGTATAGGTTAGATAGGTATATGCCCCCCAGTATAGGTTAGATAGGTATATGCCCCCCAGTATAGATTAGATAGGTATATGCCCCCAGTATAGGTTAGATAGGTATATGCCCACCAGTATAGGTTAGATAGGTATATGCCCCCCAGTATAAGATAGGTGAAGGAAGGTGCCCGCCCCCTGTGTGGGGAGAAGATTGCCCGGGGGAGAAGACAGAATAAAATGATGGAGGCGCCAGCCGCACTAATAAGGGATGCGGGAACCGGCTTTATTCCTCGCTCCCTCCCTCCCTCCCTCTGAATGCCCCTCACCTGCGGTGAATGTGTGCCGGCTCCCCCATGAGTGTGTGCGCAGCGGAGCGGTAGGTCCTCTTACCGCAGATCAGGCGCACCAGCAACTGGAGTCTCATGCTTCCTGTGACGTCATGGTAAACAGGAAGCATGAGACTCCAGTTGCTGGTGCGCCTGATCTGCGGTAAGAGGACCTACCGCTCCGCTGCGCACACACTCATGGGGGAGCCGGGCACACATTCACCGCAGGTGAGGGGCATTCAGAGGGAGGGAGGGAGCGAGGAATAAAGCCGGTTCCCGCATCCCTTATTAGCGCGGCTGGCGCCTCCATCATTTTATTCTGTCTTCTCTCCCCAGCCGGCCGGGCCATGCGGCAGCCCCACTTCCAGTCCCGGTGCAGGGGGGTGTTCTAGACACCCAGAACAACCCCCTCCGTGCGCCACTGATGTGGGGGCAATTTTGTGAACTCCAGAGCAAGAAAAACTAGATCAATCAACAGTTGTCCAGAATGACCAATCATGATCCTTCATCTGGATCTGTACTCTATTCTCCACCGGTTCTGCTCCAGTTTTCCTTGCACTGGTTTTAGAAATCCACCTCACTGTCCCCCATTGGGAGTAACAATCTAGCAGGCTTAAAGGGCCAGTGGGAAGAGAAGCCAGTCCAGGGGGTTTGTGGAAGGAACTCATACAAACTCTGGTCTGAGATGGTTCTGGTTTGTAGTCATCAAACCCAAGGCCATAGAGCTGCAAGCCAGGCATGTAAGCCACTCGAGTGTGTACTGGTATCGTCAGTGTGCCCAGAGGCATAGCAATAACCATAGCAACTGCTTCAGGGCCCAAATATGTCTATTTCCTGCAACAGTCAGTCACTCACACTGAAAGAAAACAGCAGTGGTGTCTTATTCAGAGCCTGCAAGGAAGTTGTGCCCCTTTGTATGTAACTGTTTTTTTTCTGAGTACTCTAACTGAATAAGGTGGAGTTATAAAAAACAAAACAAACACAGAACATTTATATTGCACTTTTCTCCTGGCAAACTCAAAGCACCAGAGCTACAGCCACTAGGACGCGCTCTATAGGCAGTAGCAGTGTTAGGGAGACTTGCCTAAGGTCTCCTGCTGAATAGGTGCTGGCTTACTGAACAGGCAGAGCCGAGATTTAAACCCTGGTCTTCTGTGTCAGAGGCAGAGCCCTTAACCATTACACTTTCCATCCAAACCTCAGGAAATATACAATAATACAATAACATTTCTATAGCGCTTTTCTCCCATAGGACTCAAAGCGCTTAGGCTCTCAGATTCAGTAATTAGTAGGATGAAGTATTCACACAACAAAAGTTATATTTCTGCAAATGCCAAACTGAACAGGTGGGTTTTCAGTCTGGATTTAAACACGTCCAGGGATGGAGCTGTCCTGATCTGTTGAGGTAAGGAGTTCCAAAACGTAGGGGCAGCATGACAGAAGGCTCTGGGACCAAAAGTTTCCAAGTGGACTCTGGGTATGAGCGGGGATTGCTACGCAGCTGTAACATATCTTTCATGTATCCAGGGCCTAGATTATTCAGGGATTTAAATGTCAGTAGGCCGATTTTGAATAGGACCCTCCATTCTATAGGTAGCCAGTGAAGGGAATGCAGGACTGGCGTTATGTGGCAGTGACGGGGTTGGTTGGTTAGCAGTCTGGCAGCAGTATTCTGTATCAGCTGTAGGCGGTACAAGACCTTTTTTGGAAGGCCAGTGTAGAGAGCATTACAGTAGTCCAGTCGGGATGTGATGAAGGCATGGACTAAGGTTGGCAGATCTCCTGGGGGGATGAGGTGCTTGATTTTTGCAATGTTCTTCAGGTGAAAAATAAAATAGGATGATTTCACCACAGCAGAGATTTGAGTTCTGAAGTTTAAATCAGAATCAGAAGTTTAAAGGAAATGACATCACTAGCCACGAGAAGATCCAGGAGGAAAGGTGTGGCTATTGAACATAGCAAGTTTGGTTGACAACACAAGATTCCTGCAGGCTTTGCATCAGCAAGGGGCAATTATATACTGTATCTCTGTTTTCTCACACCGTCTGCATTACATGTTGTATATGAGCAAGCGTATGTTACATATCCGTTGCTATCCATGACGGAAGGTGTTACTGATTAAAGAGTAACTGTTGTGAAAATAACAAAATGAATACAATTGTTTATCTTTTATAATATTATTTTATGAATTATTTAGTCAGTGTTTTTGCACATTGCAAAATCTTTCCTCTCCCTGAGTTACATTCTGAAATTTACCACAGGTGGTGACATGTTTAGTCCTGTCAGGTGCATTGCTGTGGAATGTTTATATACTCCTTGTTCTGAAACAAAGTTAGGTTGTGGTTTCTTTCCTTGTGAGTGCTGCCCCATATTGTGAACGTTGCCAATACAATAATATGATATAACAATACATATATGCTATAATATGATGCAACATTCCAAAAGTTCCTTCCTATAGTGTGGTGCCCACAACTGTATCCCATACTCCAGATGTGGCCTTACAAGTGATTTATACAGAGGGAGTAGTGTATGGCACTCCCCCTGCATCATGTCCCCTCCCCCCGCATTATCCCATACTCCAGGTGTGGCCTTACAAGTGATATATACAGAGGGAGTAGTGTATGCCCCTCCCTCTGCATCATGTCCCCTCCCCCCGCATTACCCCATACTCCAGATGTGGCCTTACAAGTGATTATACAGAGGGAGTAGTGTGTGCCCCTCCCCCTGCATCATGTCCCCTCCCCCTGCATTATCCCATACTCCAGATGTGGCCTTACAAGTGATTTATACAGGGGGAGTAGTTTACCATCATCACCTGATTGTATTTCCTGTTTTATGCATTCCAGAATTGTATTTACGTTAGCTGCTGCTTGGCAATAAATGTGGTTGCTTAACTTGGTATTAGGGATGATCATAGATATGGAAATTGATCTGAGTTGATGCAAGTATATTCAAATCCGTATGCAAATGCATGCAGTTTGAAAATGGACCAGTCAATTTAAACCCAAGTTTAAATTGATTGTTCCTTTTTCAAGCTGCATACATTTGCATAAAAAAATCCATAATTTTGGAACAATTTGCATCTCATTAATCATCCCTACTTGTTATCAGCCAATATACCAAAGTCCTACTCCAATTCTGATTTTCCCAGATGTATGCCATTTATCTTTTCAGCAGGTGAAACATGGCTAGATCAAAATATTAAAGGGAACCAGAGACGAAGCACCCTCATGTATTTACCATATATATCAGTGGGAACATTAGAGAAAACACCTACCCTGCTCTCTGTTTCATTCTGCACTGTTCAGCCTGCTTCTAATCAGCACTGACTGAGCACTCAGTCTGGCTTTGCTATAATGACTCAGCTATAATGATTCCTGAGCAGAGCCAGCAGGGGGCAGGCTTGGACTTGAAAAGACATGAGAGAACATAGACTCAGCTATAAAAATTCCTGAGCAAAGCCAGACTGAATGCTCAGTCGGGGATTTTATCAGGTCAGATAAGAAACAAGCTGTGCAGTTCAGAATGAAACAGAAAGCAAGGTAGGTGTTTTCTCTAATGTTCCCACTGATATATATGGTAAAATACACAAGGGTGCTTTCGTCTCTGGTTCCCTTTAAATAAGGTATGACACATGATGTCTTTAATCCTCAAGTATCGGGTCTCTGGGGTACATGGCGGGAGCTGATCCTGCCTGAGACCTCAGGATAAGCATAACAGACAAACCATGCTCCACAAGCACTACACACACTGTCAGATGAATCATGTGTGTGGGCAAGTTACTTCTAGCAGAAAACCTGAACATCAATATAAGGGCTGACTCCAGAATTCAAACATCTAGAAGAATATGTCATAGAATAGATGAACTTTTTTCAACAAAAAGTCACACATGCTAAAATGTGGCCTAAACATGTGTGTTGGCCTTCATGTTCACCGAGGAGATCATTCCATGGCTCGGCCCAAACTGCCTGAAACATGAATTTGGGGGTTACTGAGCTTGAACTTACTGGACATCTATAAAGCTGTGAAAGTGACATGTGACAGAGGAGACCATCCATAGGAAGATTTAGGACACGTGGAAAATGCTAGGGTCTTTGACAAAGCCACGAATGGTGACAAAACAAATTCAGCCATTTCTAGTATACCCACTGGTGGATATCCACAGAGGGACACAGTACAGACGTCTGACGGCGTCCATCTCAGAAGAAAAGACATTACTGGCCAGTGTTTTACACGTGTATCCTATCTCCACCTACGGCTGGAGAAGAATGCTCAATACTAAGAGGTCACAACGTTTTTTAACCTCCGTAGGGGCATGCTGGGTTTTGTTTGTTTTTGTTTATTCATATCTGACTCTTTGTGACCCCCATGGACCACAACACACCAGGCCCCTCTATCCTCTACTGCCTATTGAAGTTTGTCCAAGCTCTTGTTTGCTGCTTCTATGATAATATCTAGCCTCTAGCCATCTCATTCTAGCCATCTCTGCTGCCTTCTCCTCTAGCCGTCTCATCTCTGCTGCCTTCTCCTCTAGCCGTCTCATCTCTGCTGCCTTCTCCTCTAGCCGTCTCATCTCTGCTGCCTTCTCCTCTAGCCGTCTCATCTCTGCTGCCTTCTCCTCTAGCCGTCTCATCTCTGCTGCCTTCTCCTCTAGCCGTCTCATCTCTGCTGCCTTCTCCTCTAGCCGTCTCATCTCTGCTGCCTTCTCCTCTAGCCGTCTCATCTCTGCTGCCTTCTCCTCTAGCCGTCTCATCTCTGCTGCCTTCTCCTGCTTTTGCCTTCGATCTTTCACTGCAACAGGGTCTTCTCCTGCCTTCGCATAATAGCCCTTATTCATTTCACTATTTCTCCTAAGTTTTCTACAATATGATATTTTCACATCTTGCAAATAAAATGCTTTTTAAACCATAAGCCAAAAGTTCTATGAAAAAGCGGTTGAGAAATTGTCTACTAGGTGAAAACTCAGGAGAAATAAGTTAATTGCATAAGGGCCCTTGATTTCTCATTGGGCCAACTAGTGAACAAATAAGGAGCCCGCGCAGGATATTCAAAGATGCTTCTGCTGGGGCTCCCAGTAAGAAGAGGATGGTGGGAGCAGTGGCGGAGGTCACGGTGGGTCCAGCGGGCAGCAACGAACGGTGGGTAAGAACAATTAGAATATATAAAAACAGTCCTAAGATCTTGCAAGTTCCTGTTGGTTACGGGGGACAGCACATCTTAGTGTCATATCTAGATACTTTGCATCCTAGACTGTGGTCTCTTAAAGTGAACCTCCAGACTAAAAATCTACTCAGCAGCTCTGAAAAGGCTTGGTGTTTCTTTTAACAGTTTCACAGCATCAGAACTTTGTTTTTCTTACCAAAGCCTCATTTTTAGCTGCACAGAAGCGAAGCTCCGCCCCATCAAAGAAATCTGCCTAGGATTTCTGATGTTGCTGTTCTCGTTGCTTAGCAATTGGGCGGGATGATCATGACACAGGGCAGTTGGAACTGTGTCTCATGCTCCCTGTCACCTCCTTTCAACCAAAAAGATGGCTGCCCTCATGAAAGCACAAACATTTGCCTGTTCTTTTAAAACAGGGTGGGTAAGAGATTATATTACCTATCTATTTTAATTAACATAACTAATGTAACTTAATGACAGTATGTTTGTTTAGGCTGAAGTTCTTCTTTAACCTTGGCTTGTATCCTGATATCTACACATTTGTGTGCCTCTGAGGAAGCGGCTTTTGGCCGTGAAACGTGTCTGGCAGCTTATGGTTCTGTATAGTGGATCTTTGCATGAATTGTTGACATTTCACGACTGCAATCGAGAAGATTTTATACTATTGAAGAATAAAGACTTTTGCTGTTCCTACTAAAACTCCCAGGACTATTGGGACAGTTTTTGTATATTCTAATTGCAAGAGCAAAGAGCAACAGGTGCATGCGCATCTACTGGGGGAGAAAAACAGCAGTGACATGGTGCTGAAGGACAGCTCCACTGCACAAATGCCCCGTTCCACATCCTTCGGCACACAGAAGCTTCGCTCTTGTGAATACCTAGCATTTGCCTGAGTTATGCTCTTAATGTTACAACAACGCTCAGGTGAAACCGGCAATTGAATTTGCCGTTAAATCCAGAGCGATTTGAGGTGATAAGAAGCTGGCACTTTTTGAGTTTCTTATCCCCGCGTATGGCCCCTTGTGTTCAAAGTATTTCACCTCTAGTATTGCTTCTTCCAATGAACAGAGTTAATTTCTTTAAGGATTGACTGAGTGGATCTTCTTGCACTCCGAGGAGCTCTCAGACTTCTTCTCCAGCACCACAATTTCCAGGCGACAATTGTTCAGTACTCGGCCTTCCTTATGGTCCAACTCTCCCTACCATAGTTAATTATGTACACAGGGATTACATTTATGGAATGGAAGCCTCATTTTCACACGTCACTGTCAGAGCAGGATCATCCACCAGGCAACCTAAGCAGGTGCCTGGGGCCTAGTGGGTGTCACGGGATCCACCAGCAACTATCTTCGACCTCTCTCCATTTCAGCTTACCGAAAGGACTACAAGGGGCCCAAAATCTACTACCTTGCCTGGGGCCCCATTACTTCTTAAAGAGAAACTCCGACCAAGAATTGAACTTTATCCCAATCAGTAGCTGATACCCCCTTTTACATGAGAAATCTATTCCTTTTCACAAACGGATCATCAGGGGGCGCTGTATGGCTGATATTGTGGTGAAACTCCTCCCACAAGAAACTCTGAGGACCGTGGTACTCCTGGCAGTTGGCTGATGGTGTAATGGTTAAGGGCTCTGCCTCTGACACAGGAGACCAGGGTTCGAATCTCGGCTCTGCCTGTTCAGTAAGCCAGCACTAATTCAGTAGGAGATCTTTGGCAAGTCTCCCTTACACTGCTACTGCCTATAGAGCGCGCCCTAGTGGCTGCTGCTCTGCTCTGGCGTTTTGAGTCGGCAAGGAGAAAAGCGCAATATAAATGTTATTTGTCTTGTCTTATTTGTCTTGTCTTGTCTTGTCTGTGAACCTTGTTGCATTGTGAGAAATAGCTGTTTACAGCTGTTTCCAACTGCCAAAACAGCATGCAGCAGCTACATCACCTACCAGCAGTAAAAATGTCACCATGTAATAAATGTCAGAATGTAAATCAGGGATTTAAAAGATTTTACAATGGGCAAACACTGACTGAATCATTTATACATAATTATTGTAAAAATGAAGCACTTTTTTTATTACATTATTTTCACTGGCGTTCCTCTTTGAAGAATACCCGAAGTGACATGTGACATGATGAGATAGACATGGGTATGTACAGTGCCAAGCACACTAATAACTAGGCTGTGTTCCTTTTTTCTTTCTCTGTCTGAAAGAGTTAAATATCAGGTATGTAAGTGGCTGACTCAGTCCTGACAGGAAATGACTACAGTGTGACCCTTACTGATAAGAAATTCCAACTATAAAACACTTTACTAGCAGAAAATGGCTTCTGGAAGCAGGAAAGAGATACAAAGAGTCAATAGTTCATAGATTTTAGCTCTGGCATACTTCAGTGAATGTGTCATTGAGCAAACACAAAAAAGTTAAAACTTAAAAAGTAGATTCAAATATAAAATAAAAATGTGGAATATCTTAAAAAGTCATTTTTAGTAGACGGAAGATAGATACAATCATTTATTTCATTAGTTTATTTTCGCTTTGGGTGTCCTTTAATCCATCTCTGATCACTATGGTGCAATTCTGTGAACCGCCTTATAATTCCAGTCCTAGGGTTTTACGAATCCTGCCTTGAAGATCATTTGCAGAGAAAGAAAAAGGAACACCCAGAGCCCAAAATAGTGTAGTACCTTCAAGAAGCAATTGGTAGTAGTAAGTATACAAGAGTTTATACTCACAAACGTGGGATACCACTAGTGTTGTGGGGCGAACAGTGTTCGCCACTGTTCGGGTTCTGCAGAACATCACCCTGTTCGGGTGATGTTCGAGTTCGGCCGAACACCTGACGGTGCTCGGCCAAACCGTTCGGCCACATGGCCGAACTAAGAGCGCATGGCCGAACGTTCCCCGAACGTTCGGCTAGCGCTGTGATTGGCCGAACGGGTCACGTGGTTCGGGCCCGAACGCGCTCTGATTGGCCGAACAGTCACGTGGTTCGGGTAAATAAATACCCGAACCACGTCATATCTCCGCCATTTGTCTGTGGGTTTAGCTTTGGGTAGGCAGGCAGGGTAGTTCGCTCTCCAGCCACGCTAGCCAGGGTCCCCCCCAGTCATTGTGTGTCGCTGCTGGGAACAGTAGTACACCGCTCGCTCAGCCACACTATATATAGCATTGTTTACTGCCACTGTGTACCTCGCTCAGCCACGCTATATATATAGCATTGTGTTTTCTGACACTCTGTGTACACGGCTTAGCCTGACTAATATAGCATTGTGTGTACTGCCACTGTGCACCTCGCTCAGCCACGCTATATATAGCATTGTGTTTTCTGACACTCTGTGTACACGGCTTAGCCTGACTAATATAGCATTGTGTGTACTGCCACTGTGCACCTCGCTCAGCCACGCTATATATAGCATTGTGTTTTCTGACACTCTGTGTACACGGCTTAGCCTGGCTATATAGCATTGTGTGTACTGCCACTGTGCACCTCGCTCAGCCACGCTATATATAGCATTGTGTTTTCTGACACTCTGTGTACACGGCTTAGCCTGACTATATAGCATTGTGTGTACTGCCACTGTGTACCTCGCTCAGCCACGCTATATATAGCATTGTGTTTACTGCCACTCTGTGTACACGGCTCAGCCAGACTATATAGCATTGTGTGTACTGCCACTCTGTGTACACCGCTCAGCCAGACTATATAGCATTGTGTGTACTGCCACTCTGTGTACACGGCTCAGCCAGACTATATAGCATTGTGTGTACTGCCACTCTGTGTACACCGCTCAGCCAGACTATATAGCATTGCGTACTCTGCCAGTCAGTGTGTATATTGCTGGGATCAGTAATACTCCACTCACCGCCAACCACTATATGAGCTCACCATGAGTTCCTCAGAGACCTCCGCTGTGAGCAGCACTCCCAACAACAGCAACAGCCAACGCCCCACGCAAGCTATAACATCCACTACAGCAGCCAGTGGTCAGCAGCAGCCCTCTCCGGAGGAGAATGTTGTGTCCATCGGTCCGTCGCCAGAACGATTAATGAGGGCTGCCATTGAGGAGATGATGGGGCCTGATGTGGAGGAGGAGGTCGGGCTCAGGCCAGCATCCCAAGTTAATGTTGAGGACGATGAGGGGTCTGTGTCTGGGGATGTTGGGGTGGCAGAGGTGGTGGGTGGGTCAGACTCAGGAGAAGAGTTGTATGATGAGGATGATGATCGGGACCATCTGTATGTGCCTCAGAGTCCGACCCCGGAAAACATGTTGTATCGTGTGTTTAGGTACTAAAATCTGCGTTCCCACTTCCCAGTACTGCCCGCAGTGCCCGGGTCCACGGATCCATATAATTTTTTGGGCAGCACTATCAAACTGTGGTACTATGAGTGAGTTGCCATGGTCCTTCTGTGCTGCCTGTCACACTCACCGTCTGTCTGCAGATGGATTGTTCAACACAGCTACGCCATCTGACATGTAGTCCTGGACCTTGACCATCTTCTCTAGGCGATTGGTGTTGGAGGACGTGGAACTGCCCGATTGCTGTTCTGTGGGCTGCTGCATGGGTGTCAGAAAATGTTCCCACTCCAAGGACACTGCCAATACCATTCCCTTTTGGGCACTAGCAGCAGCTTGTGTTCTTTGCTGCCCTCCTGGTCCTCCTGGGTTTGCTGAAGTCAGTCTGTCGGCGTACAACTGGCTAGAGAAGGAGGAGGATGTCAATCTCCTCTCTAAAGTCTCCATCCTCAAGGGCCTGCTGGAATTGTTCCATTTTTGACCTGTCTGACACTTTCTTCAATCAGTTTTTTAACATTGTGTTTGTATAAACTGGGTATAAACCCAGTAATTGGTGTTGTCCAGATTCCAGAATAATGAATAATAATGAATAGTGAATAATGCGCGGGCCGCGTTCAATGCAGTCTAGCATGAATTGAGCCATGTGTGCCAGAGAGTCCTGCCAGACTCCTCTATCTTCATGTTCTTGTAAGCGTTGTGATTGTTGTGATGCACCATATTCGTCACCAGCATCACTTTCTTCCTCTTCTGCTGTCCTTTCCCGCTAAATTGTGGAAGTCCAACGTGCACCGCTCTGTCCCTCGGCAGTGGGGGCATCCAATTCCTGCTCCAACTCCAGCTGTTCCTCGTCCTGTTCTTTGTCATAGCTGGGACCAGCGTTTCCTGAGGCAGGTTGCCTGATGTTGGTATCATCACGCTGATCGTTTTCATCTTCAGAATCCCCCACTTGCATCATGCCAGCGGTTTCCATCTTCAACATTGATTTCTTCAGTAAACACAGCAGTGGTATTGTAATGCTGACTGTAGAGTTGTCACTGCTCAGTCACGCAACGTGGATTGCTCAAAATTTTGGAGGACTTGGCAGAGATCCAACATGGTGGCCCAATCAGATCCACAGAAGCTTGGTAGCTACTAGCTGCTGGAATGCGCCTCGGCACTGCGCAAAAGCGTGCTAGCATGTGCAGCGTAGAATTCCAGCGCGTAGGCAGGGACATCACCCAGCGAGCGATGGTGCGCTAGATTGAAGCGCTCCTGCATCTCTTGGTGAGTCCTTCAGAAGCGGTACTGGACTTTTAACAATGTTTTTTTTTTTCCTTCAACAGAAGATCTGCCACGTTGGAGTGAGGAGGACGCCGCCGACCCCGACACCAAGCTGAACCCCGGCGAACTCCAAGCAGAGGATCTTCAGGAACCCTCAAGGCTTTGAGCAAGCTGAGGAGGATCAGCAGTCCCGACGAGACCTCTCCTCATATGCGACTGAGTGCAGTGGAGCTCCCCAGAACAACCTCTCAGTTGTCACTTTGTCACTGGTCACTTTGTCACTTTGTCACTTTGTCATTTTGTCACTTTGTCAGTTGTCACTTTGTCACTGGTCACTTTGTCACTTGTCACTTTGTCATTTTGTCACTTGTCACTTTGTCACTTGTCACTTCTCACTTTGTCACTTGTCACTTTGTCATTTTGTCACTTGTCACTTTGTCACTTGTCACTTCTCACTTTGTCACTTGTCACTTTGTCATTTTGTCACTTGTCACTTTGTCACTTGTCACTTCTCACTTTGTCACTTGTCACTTTGTCATTTTGTCACTTGTCACTTGTCACTTTGTCATTTTGTCACTTTGTCATTTTGTCACTTTGTCACTTTGTCACTGGTCACTTTGTCACTTGGTCACTTGTCCAGATGATCTCGGTACACCTCCTGCGATTCAAATTCCTGCACACATTGCTCTGGGATTTGGGTGTGATGAATGATGCATCTAACTGGCCACCGGAGGCAATTAAGGCCTTCAAAACATTGAAAGCAGCTTTCTGTTCCGCCCCCATTTTGCGTCATGTTGAGTTGTTGATGTCATGTTCATCCTCGGCCTCGCCTTGCATTTCAGTGCGAGGTGCATTTTCCACAGAAAAAGGTTGTGAATCCGGGCACAACATTTGTGGCTGTTCCATTGACCTTTCACAGGTAGAAGATTGTGGGGGTGGGAATAGCTCCTCCGAATAGCCCATTGTGTCCTGAAAACTACTCATTGCATTGCTTTGCGCACACATTTTTTTGTCCTCATGCAAGGCCTGAGTTGCACCTGAAAGCGTGGCCTTCTCCTCCTGCGCCTCCTCCTGTTCCATCACATCTGCTGCTGCTGGGTTAGCGTTGACGCCCGGTCCCTGTTTATGGAACCTCTTATCTTTATTACATTTATGACTGCATGGCGGTAAAAAGCATGCTATCCGCACGCTTCTTGTCCTCATGCAAGGCCTGGGTTGTTGTGTCTCAAAAAGCATGGCCTTCTCCTCCTGCGCCTGCTCCTGTTCCATCACGTGTGCTGCTGCTGCTGGGTTACCGTTACCGGTCCCTTTTCCTGGAACCTCTTATCTTTATTACATTTATGACTGCATGGCGACAAAAAGCATGTTACCTGTGCAAAGAAACATGACATTTTCCACATTTAAAAGACAGTTTTTCCTTTGAAACTTTACAATCAATTTTCTCAAAAACTATAAGCTCTTTTTCAAATATTTTTTTTCCTCTTGTACCCACTCCCAAGGTGCACATACCCTGCAAATTTGGGGTATGTAGCATGTAAGGAGGCTTTACAAACCACAAAAGTTCGGGTCCCCATTGACTTCCATTATGTTCGGAGTTCGGGTCGAACACCCGAACATCGCGGCAATGTTCGGCCTGTTCGGCCCGAACCCGAACATCTAGATGTTCGCCCAACACTAGATACCACAAAGGCAACCACTGTATAGGCAGGTGGGGATGTTATGACCTGACCCCAGTCAGGTTATGAAGTCGCTCTCTGTAGATAGGAAACAAGAGGTAACACCCCTCCACCAGGGGTGGACTTGGCAATATGAAGAGAAGCTTGAGCAGAGGCTCCAGAATAGAAGATCACTCAGCTCATATCCACTCTTCGTCGCCCTTGGAACCTTCTTTGCCCAGCTGAGTACTGAAACATGTACGGCCTATTATGATAATCCACAGAGTTTGTGGATTGGATGACATAGAAGAACTTTGTCAGCCAACTTGGCCTCAGAGAGCGTGTAATCATGTCGGCTCATTTGGGCCTTGCATTGAATGTGCTCCTTCATGCCACTGAGGCTTGGCGTTCAAACATGTATTGGATTGTAATCGATGTCATTTCCTTTGGTTTGAAACCGCTCATCTGTGACTTATTTTACTGAAGCCTATAGCAGACCTGTTTAAAATCACACGACCGAAACGTCCTCGTGTGTATGTTTTTTGCTATGGTACAATAAATACAGCATTTCGCTTAAATCCAGGTGGAGACCTAATCATCCTTCTTTTCCTCCTTGCTTAGGAGGTCACCACCCTCAGTTCTCCTACCACTACTGGGACCAGACCCTTTTCTATGGGCGTGCAAAAAGTGCAATTGCTCGGGGCGCCGGATTTAACAGCAGGAGGATGGGCGCAGTGGCAAGGGGAGCGGGCATAGCATAGTTATTACAACTCACCTGCCACAATCTCTGCATACACGCAGCCTCTATCTAACCGGGCCTGTTCTTGGTCTGTTCTTCATATTATGTTGTATCACGCTATGTCATTTCCCATGTGGGCTGTAATTTAGCAGATGTAGTTATGTGTGTATTTAGACTTTTAACATATCACATGTGGTATTTACAATATTTGTCACTTAATTATTTATTTTTGTTTGATATTTAATGGACCACTTTCGCAAAAAACTTACATTTAAAATGTATGTAAACACGTAAATAAAAAGTATGAAAAAGTAAAATGAGCCATAAATTACTTTTCTCCTATGTTGCTGTCACTTACAGTCAGTAGTAGAAATTTGACAGAAGTGACAGGTTTTGGGCTAGTCCATCTCTCCATGGGGGATTCTCAGCATGGCCTTTATTCTTTATAAAGACACTCCCTGAATATATTTGTATATAGATGCTGGCCAGCCTCTTTACTCACTGTACACTTTTTTTGGCAGTTGTATGGAGCAACTGCCATTTGCTAATTGCTTTTAAAAAATTGAGAAAACCCAGAGAATCCCCATGAGGAGATGGGCTAGTCCAAAACCTGTTGGTTCTGTCAGATTTCTTCTTCCTACTTTAAGTGACAGTAACATGGGAGAAAAGTAATTCAGGGCTCATTTTACTCTGGAAGAAACATTATGTGTATATGTTTACATATGTTTTAAATTTTAAGATTTTTGCAACAGTGGTCCTTTAAATAGATTTTTTTTTGGGTTAAAACATTTGGTGTCTAGTTTTGACCCCCCCCACCACACACACACACACACACACACACACACACACACACACACACACACACACACACACACACACACACACACACACACACACACACACACACACACACACACACACACACACACACACACACACACACACACACACACACACACACACACACACACACACACACACACACACACACACACACACACACACACACACACACACACCCTAACCTATGTTGGTTTAGTGTCCCCAGAGGCTGCTGAGATAAGTATTGGGCAGCCAGAGCTTTTGCATATTTCGCCTTGCTTGTGTATTGTTGTTTTTGAAATATGTGGACTTTTTCATAGCCTGAGCCATTTGTCTGGATCGTGTGCAGATGGCGACATTCGTAGAAAGTACAATAGATGCGCAGATACTGGCTAACAAGCTGATCACGTGACTGGCTGCCTTCGCCTCTCTGGCTGCAAGAAATTAAACTAGATATTAGTTTGCCGTGACACTGTTTCACTGGATTTTTTGGCAGAGTCTGTAGAATTGTACCATCTGAAGCAAGGAACAGCATTTGTATGGGTACATCAAGTGTTATTTATGAAAACATCAAGTCCAAATATGAAAAGGAGAAGTGCAAATATGACTTGTCTTGTGCTCCTGCCTCTTGTCTTCTTTACAAAAGATCAAATAAAATAATTCCCAGATTTTTAGCGCCGTGAGTAGGAATTGTACAGGAGGATATGCGGGCTGCACAGATTACCTGGGAATTAGACAGGGTGGATATTCCCTGATATATGAGCTATGCACATAAATTATTCTGTGTCTCTACAATGAATATGATGAGGATATTAGGGGCTTAAAGAGGCCCTGTAGTGACACATAGCAGAATGCAGTAAATTATTCAGGATATTGACTTCTACGTTAAAAGGACCCAGTTCGAGATTAGAAAGAGATACTCATCTAAAGAGCAGAGTCGGGATGAGGTCCTCCAGCACCCAAGGGTGAGACACCAAAGTGCGCCCCTCCATCCCTCCCACCCCAGCCGTCACACACTGATTGCTATTACACTAAGAGGCCCCTCCCATCCCTCCCACCCCAGCCGTCGCACACTGATTGCTATTACACTAAGAGGCCCCTCCATCCCTCCCACCCCAGCCGTCACACACTGATTGCTATTACACTAAGAGGCTCCTCCCCATCCCTCCCACCCCAGCTGTCACACACTGATTGCTATTACACTAAGAGGCTCCTCCCCATCCCTCCCACCCCAGCTGTCACACACTGATTGCTATTACACTAAGAGGCTCCTCCCCATCCCTCCCACCCCAGCCGTCACACACTGATTGCTATTACACTAAGAGGCTCCTCCCCATCCCTCCCACCCCAGCTGTCACACACTGATTGCTATTACACTAAGAGGCCCCTCCCCATCCCTCCCACCCTAGCCATCACACTGATTGCTATTACACTAAGAGGCCCCTCCCCCATCCGTCCCACCCCAGCCGTCACTGATTGTTTTTAGACTAAGAGGCGCCCCAGGGCTTCCAATGTAAAGTATAGGAAAGTGGAAAACTGCTCTGAAAAACGCTAGATCAGAGCAGTTTTCCAGGCGTTATTGTTACTGAAGCTGTTCAGTAACAGCTTTACTGTAACAATATTGAAATCTGCTACACAAAAACGCTCCAAAAAAAACTAGGCATGTGTAGAAAATCGCTCTGCACATGCCTAGAATCGCTCTGAAAATCTGCTTCAAAAACTTCTAGCGTTTTGCGGATCTGCTAGAGGCTTTTGGTGTGCACTGGGCCTTACTGTGTTATTACTGTGGATGCTGGTTCCTATTAACTGGAGTGGGTCATACCCTGTGGGAGAGGCCAGTGGTTGACCAAGGGTTGCCCCCTTGAGTGGAAGAGGCATGGGATCGTTAGTGGAGAACGTAATCTGCTAATTATGATACCACAAAATTTCATGTACATTTTCGCAACTATGGCCCTATGTGATTTGGACAATCAACTGATTTTAGTGTAACCCATTTGTAATTTTTGATGTAATTTTGTGTAATTTTGTGCTGACATTAGCAGGTAATAGCTAAGACCCCATACATGCTATTGTCTCCAATATTGCTACGTACCTTAAAAGGAATAGTGGGAACAAAACAAGAAAAAATAATTTTTCAAAAAGACCTTGTAGTTTTTGAGAAAATCGAATTTAAAAATGCAAAGGAAAAATGTTTTTTTAACTAAAAATGACAGTTAAAAAAAAAAACAAAACATTTTTCCTTTGCATTTTTAAAATCAATTTTCTCAAAAATGACTAGATCTTTTTGAAAAATTATTTTTTTTATTGTCTTGTTCCCAATATTCCCCTTAACATACATAGCAATTTTGGTGATAATAGGGGACTGTGCTATTAACTGCTAAAGTTAGTACAAAATTATGCGAAAAATTACGCAAAATTACACACAATTATATTTGCAAGCAAAATCATTTACTTTTTTTCCGAAAATTTCAAATTTCACCATTTTATATTGTAATTGGAAATTTACAATGCAAAATTACGATTACACGAAATTTCTGCTCATCACAATAGCTGCTGATTGCAAGCTCCTCTGCGACCCCTTGCATAAGATTTCCCACTTCACAGGCTGCAAAGCTATTCTAATGCTACGTACACACATGCGACAACGATCGTTCGTTAAGAACGACGAACGAACTTTTAATTGATGAAAGAACGACCTAAGTAAAGGTAGTTTTAAAAGGTGTGTAACGATCTGATCGTTAGAACGAACGTTACATCACAGAAAGCAACTATTGCGCCTGCGCATAAAAATGAGAAGTTCCATGGAGAAATAGTGAAATGCGCATGTCAAGCCTAGTACGAACGATCGTTTCCAACGATGTACTACTTTTGCAAACGATCGTCGTTGGTTAAAATCCGCCGAGACAGAACTTTCTTTTGTAGCGATTTGGCTCGTTCGTCGTTTGCCTTAATAGTCGGTGGTTCGTTTTTTGTAACGATCGTCGTTGGTAAAGATCGGGGAACGATCGTTACAAACGACTATAGTCGCATGTGTGTACGCACCTTTAGAAAGAGGTGAGATATTTCACTAGTGACATTCCACGCTGTATTGATAAGTAGGATGCTGGGGGCATTTTGTAGCTGTATCTGTGTACAGTGTAGAGGGTTTTCTTTTCCACCGGCTAGATCTGTCTTTGATCCCATAATGGTCAGAGGGGATCTATCCATTGGTCACATCCTACAGTGTATGGCCAGCTTAAAGAGGAACTCCAGTGAAAATAATGTATTAAAAAAGTGCTTAATTGTTTGCCTATTGTAAAATCTTTCCTCTCCCTGATTTACATTCTGACATTTATCACATGGTGACATTTTTACAGCTGGCAGGTGATGTAGCTGCTGCATGCTTTTTTGGCAGTTGGAAACAGCTGTAAACAGCTATTTCCCACAATGCAACAAGGTTTACAGACAGGAAACTGCCAGGACCATGGTCCTCAGAGTTTTCTGTGGGAGGGGTTTCGACACAATATCAGCCATACAGCGCCCCCTGATGGTCTGTTTGTGAAAATGAATAGATTTCTCATGGGAAAGGGGGTATCTGCTACTGATTGGGATGAAGTTTAATTCTTGGTCACGGTTTATCTTTAAAGTGAACCTAACTGAGTAAAATAATTTTAAAAAAGCACATGATGTACCTGCAAATGAATAGTACATACTTACCTCGCCGTCAGTTCCTCTTAGAAGCTCACCTTTTTCTTCTTACAACGATTCTTTCCAGTTCTGACAAGATTTTGTCAGAACTGAAATATATCAGTTGCTGTCAGTTAAACATCAGTTGCTGTCAGTTTTATCTGGACATCTGATGTGCAAGGTAATGTCCATCTTTCCCCATGGCTCATGTGGGCGTTGTCCAGGAAGCTGTTATGGGGTAACGGCAATTTTTAAAATGGAGGATGGAGAATTCCATCGATCACAGTGGACAAAGAGGATGCAGGAGAGGAGAAAGAGATTGAGGAGTAGACTACACTGGACATGTGTATTTTTGTTTTTCAGTTTTTTAGTTTTTTAAACTTTTAGTTTTCAGCTCAGGTTTTCTTTAGGCTGGTTTCACACTGCGGATAAGTGGCAGCGGTGCGGAGCAGCCCAGGGGCCGCACCGCACCACCAAACACAGTCTTTACTGTGTTAGTACGCAGTAAGCCCCATCTGGCAGCTGGCCAAGCAGGAAGTGATGTCACTTCCTGTGGCCGAAGCGATGACGTGTGTGGAAGCGTATTGCTTTTGCGCATGTGCATTGAGAAAAACTGCACCATAGGTGGCACACATCGCCGCAGAACCGCACGGTAATGTAGATTTGCCACCGTTTCGGGGATGCAGCAAAAATGTCATTTACGTTGCATCGTGCCACACTGTGTCAGTATGAAAGTCTCCATAACTTTTTGTCGCCTTGCGGTGTGGTGCAGTACTGCACCGTCCCAGTGTGAAAGGCCCCTTATTGTGAGATTAGTTTTGCCAATCTACTCCATCGACACTAATGTATGCAGGCCCGGATTGACCTCAGGGGAACCTATAGGCACAGATGTCCTGGCACCTTAGACTTTGCCCTCTAGGAGTCTACAAACCCCCACTGAACCGCACCACACGTGTTCTGGCTGCCCCAGCTGTCACTCTTCCCTTTCTTCCCTTGCCAATCATAGGTAGCTACAGGTGTCCCATAGTATTAGGTAGCCAGACGTACCCTCAGTATTAGGTAGCTAGAGTTGCCCCAAGTATTAAAGTGGATCCGAGGTGAACTTTTACACATTGCATAATTGTGTTCCTATCCTATTGTTTATAGGGCATTTCTCAAGCCAAATACTTTTTTGTTTTTGTTTTAACACTCTAATTCCCTATAAACTAAAAAAGCCACGCCCACAGGTTTTCAGAGAGCCTTGGCAGTAGCAAGGGCTCATGGGAGCTCAGTCTGGGCAGGAGGAGGGGGAGGTATTACTAGCCAGAGATTTCAGAGGCAGAGGGGAGGAGGGAGGAGGAGAGGGGTTTAGGCTGATGGCTCAAGATGCAGATAAGCCTGCCTCTGTGTAATGTTTACAAACAACATGGCCGCTGTCATTGTATCACAGGAATAAATAATCATTTTCTATTAAAGCTGTTTGCAGCTAGATTTGCTGTGTAAACTATCTAAACTTTAGATAAGATATATAGACAAGTTACTTGTTATAGTTAGTTTTTCATCTCTGATCCGCTTTAAGTAGCTAAAGGAATCTCAATATTTAGTAGCTAGAGGCGACCCTAAGTGTTATGTAGCTAGAGGTGCCTCTGACTGAAGGGAGATCTCATCAGTGGAATACTGAGAGCCGGGTGAGTAACCTCTCATTTACGCTCTCATCAGGACTCTGCATAGGGAAAGAGAGAGGGAGGCACTAGAGGAGGGCAGTGACCTGCCTTTCCATCATCAGGTGCCTGTAGGTAAGTGCCTACAGTGCCCTGTTGTAAATCCGGCCCTGTATGTTTGGCATGCCACACTAAACCACAATGTTTGGGAAGAAATCTGCAGAATCTTGGACTCGAGGACTTCTTGTTCTTAATTTTTAGTGCAGAGATAAAAAAGAATCGTAAAATACAAATTTAAAACGCAGAGATGGGATTTCTCATCCTTTCTTAATGCAGGACTTCGGTTTTAATGCCTTTACTTAGCTAATAAAATGAGACAGAATGACAGGGTGCGTGAAAAAAAAGGGCGCGAGGAAAAAAAGGGCCCAGCTGGATAACGAAATGGCATGGTTGGATAACAAAATCTCAATAACAATAAACATTGTTAACGAAATTGGTTAACAATAAATACTGTTTTAAAACCGACGGGGGATAATAACAGAAAGATATTAATCTTAAAATCGTTACGTAATTCAACAATACAGCTTAACCCAACCCTACCCTCATACAGAACCCTCCCCTGGTGGTGCCTAAACCTAACCACCCCCCCCAGTGGTGCCTAACCCTAACCACCCCCCTGGTAGTGCCTAACTCTAACCACCCCGCCGGTGTTGCCTAACCCTAACCACCGCCCCCGGGTGGTACCTGACCCCCCCAGTGGTGCCTAACCCTAAAAACACTCCTGCACAGATAGAAACAATAATATCTTTGATAACGTAAAATCTGTACATACAAACAAAATAATATGACAAAACTATAACGTTGCAAGCTTCTAAAACGATAACATAATTCAAAAACTTTAATGTTCTAATGTTGTTAGCGATATTTATCGGGTGCCTTTTTTTCTGCTTTGGGCACTGTATTACCAATAAATGCATATGAATCTATGGCGGGCCCTTTTTAGTCCGATAGCCGCCAGCGCCCTTTTTTCCCGCTTCCGAGAGACGGATGTAGGTAGGCCTGTCCACCATTGTATTGTTCCAATCCTCGTCCTGCCATCTGCTGCGTATACCGGACACGCTGGAAGAGAGATAGTATGGGTCAGCGTAATAGATAATATCATTCAGCATTTGCGCCCATTGCCGGACACACTGGTAGAGAAAGCATGGATCCACGTAATGGAAAATATCATTCAGCATATGTGCCCATTGCCGGACACACTGGTAGAGAGAGCATGGATCCACGTAATAGGTAATATCATTCAGCATATGCGCCCATAGCCGGACACACTGGTAGAGAGAGCATGGATCCACGTAATAGGTAATATCATTCAGCATATGTGCCCATTGCCGGACACACTGGTAGAGGGAGCATGGATCCACGTAATAGGTAATATTATTCAGCATATGTGCCCATTGCCGGACACACTGGTAGAGAGAGCATGGGTCCACGTAATAGGTAATATCATTCAGCATATGTGCCCATTGCCAGACACACTGGTAGAGAGAGCATGGATCCACGTAATAGGTAATATCATTCAGCATATGTGCCCATTGCCGGACACACTGGTAGAGAGAGCATGGATCCACGTAATAGGTAATATCATTCAGCATATGCGCCCATTGCCGGATACACTGGTAGAGAGAGCATGGGTCCACGTAATAGGTAATATCATTCAGCATATGTGCCCATTGCCGGACACACTGGTAGAGAGAGCATGGATCCACGTAATGGATAATATCATTCAGCATATGTGCCCATTGCCGGACACACTGGTAGAGAGAGCATGGATCCACGTAATAGGTAATATCATTCAGCATATGCGCCCATTGCCGGACACACTGGTAGAGAGAGCATGGGTCCACGTAATAGGTAATATCATTCAGCATATGTGCCCATTGCCGGATACACTGGTAGAGGGAGCATGGGTCCACGTAATAGGTAATATCATTCAGCATATGTGCCCATTGCCAGACACACTGGTAGAGGGAGCATGGATCCACGTAATAGGTAATATCATTCAGCATATGTGCCCATTGCCGGACACACTGGTAGAGAGAGCATGGATCCACGTAATAGGTAATATCATTCAGCATATGCGCCCATTGCCGGATACACTGGTAGAGAGAGCATGGGTCCACGTAATAGGTAATATCATTCAGCATATGTGCCCATTGCCGGACACACTGGTAGAGAGAGCATGGATCCACGTAATGGATAATATCATTCAGCATATGTGCCCATTGCCGGACACACTGGTAGAGAGAGCATGGATCCACGTAATAGGTAATATCATTCAGCATATGCGCCCATTGCCGGACACACTGGTAGAGAGAGCATGGGTCCACGTAATAGGTAATATCATTCAGCATATGTGCCCATTGCCGGATACACTGGTAGAGGGAGCATGGGTCCACGTAATAGGTAATATCATTCAGCATATGTGCCCATTGCCAGACACACTGGTAGAGGGAGCATGGATCCACGTAATAGGTAATATCATTCAGCATATGCGCCCATTGCCGGACACACTGGTAGAGAGAGCATGGATCTACAATATAGGTAATATCATTCAGCATATGTGCCCATTGCCGGACACACTGGTAGAGGGAGCATGGATCCACGTAATGGATAATATCATTCAGCATATGTGCCCATTGCCGGACACACTGGTAGAGAGAGCATGGATCTACAATATAGGTAATATCATTCAGCATATGTGCCCATTGCCGGACACACTGGTAGAGGGAGCATGGATCCACGTAATGGATAATATCATTCAGCATATGTGCCCATTGCCGGACACACTGGTAGAGAGAGCATGGATCTACAATATAGGTAATATCATTCAGCATATGTGCCCATTGCCGGACACACTGGTAGAGGGAGCATGGATCCACGTAATGGAAAATATCATTCAGCATATGTGCCCATTGCCGGACACACTGGTAGAGAGAGCATGGATCTACAATATAGGTAATATCATTCAGCATATGTGCCCATTGCCGGACACACTGGTAGAGAGAGCATGGATCCACGTAATAGATAATATCATTCAGCATATGTGCCCATTGCCGGACACACTGGTAGAGAGAGCATGGATCCACGTAATAGGTAATATCATTCAGCATATGCGCCCATTGCCGGATACACTGGTAGAGAGAGCATGGGTCCACGTAATAGGTAATATCATTCAGCATATGTGCCCATTGCCGGACACACTGGTAGAGAGAGCATGGATCTACAATATAGGTAATATCATTCAGCATATGTGCCCATTGCCGGACACACTGGTAGAGAGAGCATGGATCCACGTAATGGGTAATATCATTCAGCATATGTGCCCATTGCCGGACACACTGGTAGAGAGAGCATGGATCCACGTAATGGGTAATATCATTCAGCATATGCGCCCATTGCCGGACACACTGGTAGAGAAAGCATGGATCCACGTAATGGGTAATATCATTCAGCATATGCGCCCATTGCCGGACACACTGGTAGAGAGAGCATGGATCCATGTAATAGGTAATATCATTCAGCATATGTGCCCATTGCTGGACACACTGGTAGAGGGAGCATGGATCCACGTAATAGGTAATATCATTCAGCATATGTGCCCATTGCCGGACACACTGGTAGAGAGAGCATGGATCCACGTAATGGATAATATCATTCAGCATATGTGCCCATTGCCGGACACACTGGAAGAGAGAGCATGGATCCACGTAATGGGTAATATCATTCAGCATATGTGCCCATTGCCAGACACACTGGTAGAGGGAGCATGGATCCACGTAATAGGTAATATCATTCAGCATATGTGCCCATTGCCGGACACACTGGTAGAGAGAGCATGGATCCACGTAATAGGTAATATCATTCAGCATATGTGCCCATTGCCGGACACACTGGTAGAGAGAGCATGGATCCACGTAATGGATAATATCATTCAGCATATGTGCCCATTGCCGGACACACTGGTAGAGAGAGCATGGATCCACGTAATAGGTAATATCATTCAGCATATGCGCCCATTGCCGGACACACTGGTAGAGAGAGCATGGGTCCACGTAATAGGTAATATCATTCAGCATATGTGCCCATTGCCGGATACACTGGTAGAGGGAGCATGGGTCCACGTAATAGGTAATATCATTCAGCATATGTGCCCATTGCCAGACACACTGGTAGAGGGAGCATGGATCCACGTAATAGGTAATATCATTCAGCATATGCGCCCATTGCCGGACACACTGGTAGAGAGAGCATGGATCTACAATATAGGTAATATCATTCAGCATATGTGCCCATTGCCGGACACACTGGTAGAGGGAGCATGGATCCACGTAATGGATAATATCATTCAGCATATGTGCCCATTGCCGGACACACTGGTAGAGAGAGCATGGATCCACGTAATAGGTAATATCATTCAGCATATGCGCCCATTGCCGGACACACTGGTAGAGAGAGCATGGGTCCACGTAATAGGTAATATCATTCAGCATATGTGCCCATTGCCGGATACACTGGTAGAGGGAGCATGGGTCCACGTAATAGGTAATATCATTCAGCATATGTGCCCATTGCCAGACACACTGGTAGAGGGAGCATGGATCCACGTAATAGGTAATATCATTCAGCATATGCGCCCATTGCCGGACACACTGGTAGAGAGAGCATGGATCTACAATATAGGTAATATCATTCAGCATATGTGCCCATTGCCGGACACACTGGTAGAGGGAGCATGGATCCACGTAATGGATAATATCATTCAGCATATGTGCCCATTGCCGGACACACTGGTAGAGAGAGCATGGATCTACAATATAGGTAATATCATTCAGCATATGTGCCCATTGCCGGACACACTGGTAGAGGGAGCATGGATCCACGTAATGGATAATATCATTCAGCATATGTGCCCATTGCCGGACACACTGGTAGAGAGAGCATGGATCTACAATATAGGTAATATCATTCAGCATATGTGCCCATTGCCGGACACACTGGTAGAGGGAGCATGGATCCACGTAATGGAAAATATCATTCAGCATATGTGCCCATTGCCGGACACACTGGTAGAGAGAGCATGGATCTACAATATAGGTAATATCATTCAGCATATGTGCCCATTGCCGGACACACTGGTAGAGAGAGCATGGATCCACGTAATAGATAATATCATTCAGCATATGTGCCCATTGCCGGACACACTGGTAGAGAGAGCATGGATCCACGTAATAGGTAATATCATTCAGCATATGCGCCCATTGCCGGATACACTGGTAGAGAGAGCATGGGTCCACGTAATAGGTAATATCATTCAGCATATGTGCCCATTGCCGGACACACTGGTAGAGAGAGCATGGATCTACAATATAGGTAATATCATTCAGCATATGTGCCCATTGCCGGACACACTGGTAGAGAGAGCATGGATCCACGTAATGGGTAATATCATTCAGCATATGTGCCCATTGCCGGACACACTGGTAGAGAGAGCATGGATCCACGTAATGGGTAATATCATTCAGCATATGCGCCCATTGCCGGACACACTGGTAGAGAAAGCATGGATCCACGTAATGGGTAATATCATTCAGCATATGCGCCCATTGCCGGACACACTGGTAGAGAGAGCATGGATCCATGTAATAGGTAATATCATTCAGCATATGTGCCCATTGCTGGACACACTGGTAGAGGGAGCATGGATCCACGTAATAGGTAATATCATTCAGCATATGTGCCCATTGCCGGACACACTGGTAGAGAGAGCATGGATCCACGTAATGGATAATATCATTCAGCATATGTGCCCATTGCCGGACACACTGGAAGAGAGAGCATGGATCCACGTAATGGGTAATATCATTCAGCATATGTGCCCATTGCCAGACACACTGGTAGAGGGAGCATGGATCCACGTAATAGGTAATATCATTCAGCATATGTGCCCATTGCCGGACACACTGGTAGAGAGAGCATGGATCCACGTAATAGGTAATATCATTCAGCATATGTGCCCATTGCCGGACACACTGGTAGAGAGAGCATGGATCCACGTAATGGATAATATCATTCAGCATATGTGCCCATTGCCGGACACACTGGTAGAGAGAGCATGGATCCACGTAATAGGTAATATCATTCAGCATATGCGCCCATTGCCGGACACACTGGTAGAGAGAGCATGGGTCCACGTAATAGGTAATATCATTCAGCATATGTGCCCATTGCCGGATACACTGGTAGAGGGAGCATGGGTCCACGTAATAGGTAATATCATTCAGCATATGTGCCCATTGCCAGACACACTGGTAGAGGGAGCATGGATCCACGTAATAGGTAATATCATTCAGCATATGCGCCCATTGCCGGACACACTGGTAGAGAGAGCATGGATCTACAATATAGGTAATATCATTCAGCATATGTGCCCATTGCCGGACACACTGGTAGAGGGAGCATGGATCCACGTAATGGATAATATCATTCAGCATATGTGCCCATTGCCGGACACACTGGTAGAGAGAGCATGGATCTACAATATAGGTAATATCATTCAGCATATGTGCCCATTGCCGGACACACTGGTAGAGGGAGCATGGATCCACGTAATGGATAATATCATTCAGCATATGTGCCCATTGCCGGACACACTGGTAGAGAGAGCATGGATCTACAATATAGGTAATATCATTCAGCATATGTGCCCATTGCCGGACACACTGGTAGAGGGAGCATGGATCCACGTAATGGAAAATATCATTCAGCATATGTGCCCATTGCCGGACACACTGGTAGAGAGAGCATGGATCTACAATATAGGTAATATCATTCAGCATATGTGCCCATTGCCGGACACACTGGTAGAGAGAGCATGGATCCACGTAATAGATAATATCATTCAGCATATGTGCCCATTGCCGGACACACTGGTAGAGAGAGCATGGATCCACGTAATAGGTAATATCATTCAGCATATGCGCCCATTGCCGGATACACTGGTAGACAGAGCATGGGTCCACGTAATAGGTAATATCATTCAGCATATGTGCCCATTGCCGGACACACTGGTAGAGAGAGCATGGATCTACAATATAGGTAATATCATTCAGCATATGTGCCCATTGCCGGACACACTGGTAGAGAGAGCATGGATCCACGTAATGGGTAATATCATTCAGCATATGTGCCCATTGCCGGACACACTGGTAGAGAGAGCATGGATCCACGTAATGGGTAATATCATTCAGCATATGCGCCCATTGCCGGACACACTGGTAGAGAAAGCATGGATCCACGTAATGGGTAATATCATTCAGCATATGCGCCCATTGCCGGACACACTGGTAGAGAGAGCATGGATCCATGTAATAGGTAATATCATTCAGCATATGTGCCCATTGCTGGACACACTGGTAGAGGGAGCATGGATCCACGTAATAGGTAATATCATTCAGCATATGTGCCCATTGCCGGACACACTGGTAGAGAGAGCATGGATCCACGTAATGGATAATATCATTCAGCATATGTGCCCATTGCCGGACACACTGGAAGAGAGAGCATGGATCCACGTAATGGGTAATATCATTCAGCATATGTGCCCATTGCCGGACACACTGGTAGAGAGAGCATGGATCCACGTAATAGGTAATATTATTCAGCATATGTGCCCATTGCCGGACACACTGGTAGAGAGAGCATGGATCTACAATATAGGTAATATCATTCAGCATATGTGCCCATTGCCGGACACACTGGTAGAGGGAGCATGGATCCACGTAATGGAAAATATCATTCAGCATATGTGCCCATTGCCGGACACACTGGTAGAGAGAGCATGGATCCACGTAATAGGTAATATTATTCAGCATATGTGCCCATTGCCGGATACACTGGTAGAGGGAGCATGGATCCACGTAATAGGTAATATCATTCAGCATATGAGCCCATTGCCGGACACACTGGTAGAGAGAACATGGATCCACGTAATAGGTAATATCATTCAGCATATGTGCCCATTGCCGGACACACTGGTAGAGAGAGCATGGATCCACGTAATAGATAATATCATTCAGCATATGTGCCCATTGCCGGACACACTGGTAGAGAGAGCATGGATCCACGTAATGGATAATATCATTCAGCATATGTGCCCATTGCCGGACACACTGGTAGAGAGAGCATGGATCCACGTAATGGGTAATATCATTCAGCATATGTGCCCATTGCCGGACACACTGGTAGAGAGAGCATGGATCTACAATATAGGTAATATCATTCAGCATATGTGCCCATTGCCGGACACACTGGTAGAGGGAGCATGGATCCACGTAATGGAAAATATCATTCAGCATATGTGCCCATTGCCGGACACACTGGTAGAGAGAGCATGGATCCACGTAATAGGTAATATTATTCAGCATATGTGCCCATTGCCGGACACACTGGTAGAGGGAGCATGGATCCACGTAATAGGTAATATCATTCAGCATATGTGCCCATTGCCGGACACACTGGTAGAGGGAGCATGGATCCACGTAATAGGTAATATCATTCAGCATATGTGCCCATTGCCGGACACACTGGTAGAGGGAGCATGGGTCCACGTAATAGGTAATATCATTCAGCATATGTGCCCATTGCCGGACACACTGGTAGAGGGAGCATGGGTCCACGTAATAGGTAATATCATTCAGCATATGTGCCCATTGCCGGACACACTGGTAGAGAAAGCATGGGTCCACATAATAGGTAATATCATTCAGCATATGTGCCCATTGCCGGACACACTGGTAGAGGGAGCATGGATCCACGTAATGGAAAATATCATTCAGCATATGCGCCCATTGCCGGATACACTGGTAGAGAGAGCATGGAACCACGTAATAGGTAATATCATTCAGCATATGCGCCCATTGCCGGATACACTGGTAGAGAGAGCATGGATCCACGTAATGGAAAATATCATTCAGCATATGCGCCCATTGCCGGACTCACTGGTAGAGAGAGCATGGATCCACGTAATAGGTAATATCATTCAGCATATGCGCCCATTGCCGGATACACTGGTAGAGAGAGCATGGATCCACGTAATGGAAAATATCATTCAGCATATGCGCTCATTGCCGGACTCACTGGTAGAGAGAGCATGGGTCCACGTAATAGGTAATATCATTCAGCATATGTGCCCATTGCCGGACACACTGGTAGAGGGAGCATGGATCCACGTAATAGGTAATATCATTCAGCATATGTGCCCATAGCCGGACACACTGGTAGAGAGAGCATGGGTCCACGTAATGGATAATATCATTCAGCATATGTGCCCATTGCCGGATACACTGGTAGAGAGAGCATGGATCCACGTAATAGGTAATATCATTCAGCATATGTGCCCATTGCCGGACACACTGGTAGAGGGAGCATGGATCCACGTAATGGATAATATCATTCAGCATATGTGCCCATTGCCGGATACACTGGTAGAGAGAGCATGGATCCACGTAATGGATAATATCATTCAGCATATGTGCCCATTGCCGGACACACTGGTAGAGAGAGCATGGGTCCACGTAATGGATAATATCATTCAGCATATGTGCCCATTGCCGGATACACTGGTAGAGAGAGCATGGATCCACGTAATAGGTAATATCATTCAGCATATGTGCCCATTGCCGGACACACTGGTAGAGAGAGCATGGATCCACGTAATAGGTAATATCATTCAGCATATGTGCCCATTGCCGGATACACTGGTAGAGAGAGCATGGGTCCACGTAATGGAAAATATCATTCAGCATATGTGCCCATTGCCGGACACACTGGTAGAGAGAGCATGGATCCACGTAATAGGTAATATTATTCAGCATATGCGCCCATTGCCGGACACACTGGTAGAGAGAGCATGGATCCACGTAATAGGTAATATCATTCAGCATATGTGCCCATTGCCGGACACACTGGTAGAGGGAGCATGGATCCACGTAATAGGTAATATCATTCAGCATATGTGCCCATAGCCGGACACACTGGTAGAGAGAGCATGGGTCCACGTAATGGATAATATCATTCAGCATATGTGCCCATTGCCGGATACACTGGTAGAGAGAGCATGGATCCACGTAATAGGTAATATCATTCAGCATATGTGCCCATTGCCGGACACACTGGTAGAGGGAGCATGGATCCACGTAATAGGTAATATCATTCAGCATATGTGCCCATCGCTTGTTTCTTCTCCAGATAATGCAGGTGTCAAGTACCACAAACCAATTCTGTTTTTCATTATTTTCCCAGCGTTGGCATAGCAGGCACGGCTCAGGTGGCAGTGCGGCTAGGATCAGCCCCCGAGCAAGATTTAGCCTGATCTCGTTAATAATAATAATTATCTGGCAACAATTGCGGTCCTGTTTTACAGCATTAATTTGGTAGCAGATGTACAATATAGACAACACGAGAAAAAGCATGCAATCTATGCAGTCAGTGTGTGTCCTAGCCAGCCAATCAATATTTACCTTAATTAGATACACTGTCCTTCAACCACTAGATTTATTCGGTGAATGTTTTTGTTTTGTTTTGTTTTCCTCCGGTGGATTTGGTATAGGCAGATCTGCTTGACTTGTAAAATGACTCATAATCTGTTTTTAATTTGGAAATAAAATAAATAAATCAGTCTTATTAGACTAATGTGTTTATTTGTAATTCCTGTAAAGAGACTCATTACATTTTTTGTTTTTTTTCCTTAGTAAAGTTGAATTTTGAATGCCAAATAAACAGTAGTATTTGTGTTGAGTATATTCAGCCTCCTACGTAAGCAATATGTCCTGTATTATCCAGAGACTTTTCTGTAGTTCTATAGTCCTCCCGCGTAGGGATGGTCAATTACTTGCAGTTACTTTATAAATAAACATTTTTCTTGCTTTCAGTTATAAAGTTTGTTAGGGAGGGGGAAAAAAAGGGTTAACAAGTTGATAAAAAAATAAAAAAATAAATAAATAAATATACTGATCAGATAAACAATTATATGTATCCTCCTACTCCTAAAAATGACATTTTAAGTATCCCAGGGTTTCTTTTATGTTGAAAAATTTACAAAGTAGGTTAAAATGTTTTAGTGTCTCTAATAAGTGGCAGGCCTATTAAAGCCAATGGGTACCGCTATAAAAATAAAAAAGTCAGATACTCCCCTAAGGAGAGAAAAAAGGAAGTTAAGAAGAGAAAACTGATGAGAAAATGTTAGTGTCTTAGGATCCAGGTGAAAAGTGCCTTTATGTGTTCAGCTACTCGGAAATAATAAAAAAGAGCCTGTTTTTTATTTTATTGTAAAGTTGTAATCTCATACATTTATTGTCACTTAAAGAGTAACTGTCAGGCTGCAAAAGCTAATTTAAACCTCTATTCTCCTGTGTTAAACAGTTTAGAAGGAAGCCAAAAAGGCAATACTGCAGTTAAAAATCTCTCTTACTTTTGATGTGTGCTGAACAGCAAGGATGTTAGACCCAAGCTCTTAAAAGGAGGACAGGCCGCATACCATACTGCAAAGCATTCTGGGGCTGCTTGGGTCCTCTCCTCGGCTGCTAGTGAGAAGTTACAGGCTCATGTTACAACAGCTTAGCACTGAAAAATCTCTGGGCAGAGTATACTGCAGGAGTCCGCTATTGTTCTTAGCCACATGGCTAATTAATATTCACTGCACAGTAGTGTTGTATTTTTTGTGAGTGGAATCATCAGGAAGCAGGGTAAGGGAGGATATGACATCACATTTTGCTTCATAGGAGACAGACAAACATGGAACCTGCCATGAGCTGTCAGGAGCATCATTCTCTGCAAATACTATATAAAAATTCTGTGAAATCCAAACGTGGACAGTGAAATGCATATGTAATGTAAGTACAGCCAATATTTAGCTACTGATATATGTGTTTTTTTTCTCTGAGACCCTATACCTAACAGCTCCTCTTTAAGTTTCACTTTAAGCTCATTTATATTTTTCCCATACCCGGTATTTAGATGAAGGAGCAAGGCGCCATTACATATATAGATTTATATGTGAGTAGCCCTGGGGCCCACTAGCAGAGCTTTTCTGAGTGCTTGTGATTTGAATTGCCATTGCAATGCTATGGGTGCGATCCCACTTGAGGGATGTGATTTTTGAAAAATCCCCCATAGCCTTACATTAGCAAGAGCTTTACAAATCACAATCACAAACGCCTAGAAATGTCTTGGTAATGTGCCGCTAGTGGGTCCCAGGCCTTATACTGTATTTCAGGAATTTAAAGGATACCCAAAGTGACATGTGACATGATGAGATAGACATGTGTATGTACAGTGCCTAGCACACAAATAACTAGGCGGTGTTCCTTTTTTTCTTTCTCTGCCTGTAGGAGTTAAATATCAGGTATGTAAGTGGCTGACTCAGTCCTGACTTTGACAGGAAGTGACTACAGTGTGACCTTCACTGATAAGAAATTCCCCTTTTTATCTTTCCTGCTCTCAGAAGCCATTTTCTGCTAGGAAAGTGTGTTATAGTTGGAATTTCTTATCAGTGAGGGTCACACTGTAGTCACTTCCTGTCTAAGTCAGGACTGAGTCAGCCACTTACATACCTGATATTTAACTCTTTCAGGCAGAGAAAGAAAAAAAAGGAGCACAGCCTAGTTATTTGTGTGCTAGGCACTGTACATACCTATGTCTATCTCATCATGTCCCATGTCACTTTGGGTATCCTTTAAATAACTGAAATACAGTATAAGGCCTGGGACCCACTAGCATGTCACATGTCACTTCGGGTATCCTTTAAGGGATTGCTACAAATTTTGGGGGCCTCCCATATGTTATCTCTCTTGTCCGCCTCCCCCTTCCCCGCCAGTACTGATACATCAGTGAGATTCAGGCAGAGATCAGGCTCTAGAGAGTGTAGCCTGGTAGATGTACAATGGGCTTCTCATGTGGATAAAAGATAACAATAGTACTATTGTTTTTGTTTTTTGTTTTGTTTTTTGCTTTTCTTTACTTGTATTTGTGGTTATATTAGTGAAGCAGTATGTGCAGGTTGATATACAGCTACTGTGTTTGACACCACTGGAATATATTTCTTTCTGTTTTAGGAAAGCAAACTTTTGGTTTTTTTAGAATATATTTAAGAGCTAATGTATGATTATGATGTTTTGCAACTTGTCTGTTATGTACTTTGAGTCCTATGGAAGAAAAGTGCTTTACAAATACTATTTTTGTTGGTTTTTAATATAATATTACATAGTTATACAGTATGTCAGCAGCACCCTACTTTACAACCTGCATCAATCCCACATTTGTGATTGTTTTTATATTCCTTTGCTATGATTGTAATTTTATGAATCAGATATGGGCCCTTATTCAATTATCTGTTTCTTCTAGGTAATATTTTCACACCTTATCAATGAAACGCTTTTTAATCCACCCTGCCGCAAGCAATAAATTACTCAGAATAAGATTTTCAGTACTACCCCCTCCCCCCTCTACTTTTTTGTACTTTTTCAATTGTAGAACGCTGAAACATTATTTTAAACAGAAAATGAAATATTATCTCGTAGGAGAATACTTAGGAGAAAAGCGAATTGAATAAGGGACACGATATTTTTGAAAAGTGGATGTAGAATGATTTGACCATTTATATATTAGACCATATATAGCCTGGTTTACGGTAAAACATTGCATTTGTTCCAGCAAGAAAACATTTTTATTATGTATAACAAAATAAAATAAATTAAGTAATTCAGTAAATTAAATTGGATTGAAAACTTAAAGTATATAAACAATTTACAGCATAATAAAAGCTTTCTGCAAAATGTTATTTCAAACTCTAGAGGACAGCTGAACACTCTACAAGCAGAGTTTGGGATAGTTGCTTTTTTATTTCTTTCAAACTGAAATGTTGTCCCAAGTGGTACTCAGGATTAACCGTTTTTGCTTAGAATTCTGAGCAGTGTTCAAGGTTAAAGCTAAGGAGGTTAAAGAAATTTACTTGCATTTTATACTGATGAAAACAAAAACTTTAACAGAAGTGTGACTTTGGATGTGCTATTTATTTATTTTTTTTCAAGAGGTTCCTCAAAGAATCCTAAAGTCTAAATTTACCCAAGGGCCCTGTTCCAATTAACTTTTCTACTGCGTTTTCTCACAGGAGATGTTTTTACACCTAATCAATAAGTTTCTTTTCTTCCACAGTACTCAGAATAGATTTTTACAAATTCACTTAAAGAGAAACTCCGACCAAAAATTGAACTTTATCCCAATCAGTCGCTGATACCCCCTTTCCCATGAGAAATCTTTTCCTTTTCACAAACAGACCATCAGGGGGCGCTGTATGGCTGATATTGTGGTGAAACCCCTCCCACAAGAAACTCTGAGGACCGTGGTACTCCTGGCAGTTTCCTGTCTGTGAACCTGGTTGCATTGTGGGAAATAGCTGTTTACAGCTGTTTCCAACTGCCAAAAAAGCATGCAGCAGCTACATCACCTGCCAGCAGTAAAAATGTCACCATGTAATAAATATCAGAATGTAAATTAGGGATTTATAAGATTTTACAATGGGCAAACACTGACTAAATCATTTATACATAATTATTGTAAAAATGAAGCACTTTTTTTATTACATTATTTTCACTGGAGTTCCTTTTTAAAAAGTAACTTTATTGTATATAATATTTTTTTTACAATATTCATTCTTAAATTATTTAGTTAACGTTTGCTTATTGTAAAATCGTATTTTAACCCGATTTACATTTTTACATTTATTAGAGGCTGCAGCATCTTTACTGTTGGCAAGGTAAATCACTGGTGAATGTTTTTCCCCCTCTGAAATCAATAGGAACATCACATGATCTCCCAGAGTGCTCTGGGGGAGGAGGCTGCATGACATCCTAACCTAGGTGTTTTTGAAGAATTGTCATCAATAATCTATACCCTGGATGGAGGTTGTGAGTGGCGTACCACAAGGTTATGTTTTGTGATCATTACAGTTTCTTTAGTGCTCAGTAGTAGAAAAAAATGTTTGGCCAGTTTTTGATTAGAGAGCATCTCAGTTTTTCTCTTCATTTTAAATCTGGACTTTGTCTATGACCATCTTAAACAAGAGACAGGTGAACTTGTTCTCTAACCATTGCGCACCAGTATTTGTCTTTTTGGTGTTAGCACGTACACTGTCTCATTGAAAAATAACTTTCACCTATTCCTTCAATGTAAACAAACAGGTTTACTTTCAAATTCTCCCGCACTTAACCCCTTTCATAAAATGTTCATAGTGAACTTGTTAAACTCTGCTAAACCCCCACCCTTCTTAAAGCTAGCAAAACGTATATATTTCCACCCAGTGTTCAAAAATGATTAATTCTTTTCTGCAAAGAACCGATTCTGGAGGAATTGATTCTTACCATAAACGGCACATCATTTTCCAATAGATTCCAGCAGGGAATATTCTGAAAATCAGTTGAACCCGATGCAGTGCAAACTTTAGGCCATTGATCTGTCCAATACTCTTGCCCGCCCTGATTATTTTCAATTTCCCATCCTGGCCAGTAGATACTTTAGATCGATTTTCAATCAAAATCATTCAAAAATCGATGGATCTGACATTTTTGGGGAGTTGATTCTCAGCAGATGGATCGAATCTGTATGGAATGAGATGAGAAAATCGATGAGTGTATGGCCATCTTTGCTCTGCTGAGAGAATGTTCTGTCCTTGATGTTTTTCTCAGAGCAGTAGCTTTTTCACACATATCCAGACACAATATCATCAGGAGACACATTTCTTGTCATTGTCCATCTGGAGGCAGTCCTGTCATCTGATGACTTGAGTTCTTCTGACACTTGTCGTTGTTTTTTTCTTTTTGCTTTTGGTTCCATAAACCTCAGATGGGTGACATCTTTTTGTGAGCTGGCTGTAGGCCTTAGAGAACCTTTACACTTAGCGACATCAGCAAAAGTTTCAAAAAGCTGTACTATTCCCTGAATAGCTGCAAATATCAACAGATTTTTGTTTTACCGTATTGGAAATACGAAGATGAAAGCCGGTTACGCGATTCTTTACCATGCCGCCTGTGTGATACAAGCTGTTTTTTGTTTTTTTGTTTTTTTTTAGATTACAAAAAACTTGTGTACGTTATTTTTGGAAATGCTTCTCTGTTTCTAGACATATGCTAGTTTCAAACTGATACTAAATATTTTAATCATTTTTTTTTCTCTGTGCAAGGAAATCATACAAGAGAATTTAAAAAGAAAAAAACAAAAAACATTCACCATAGCAAATTTGAACTAGTAGATGATGACAAACGGGCTGTCAAAAAAAAAATCCCCAGGGTGCTGCCATTACCAACTACGCAATTGAATTTATTGACAAATACCTAGATTTCTCAGCGAACTACTAACATATGGCGTGTTCGAGGTGGCCATATTGGAATCATTCTCTGCTGGCTGCTGACTGTTAGTGAGAGCAGGGTCAGACTTGCTTCAGATAGGTAGGGAAAGCATTAGTTAGGCCTGTGTCCTCATTTCTCACTTGCTGTGAAAGTATCCCAACCAGCCCTTTTGAGGGCTAGCACTTCGGTCTCCTGTGGTTTTTTTTCATTGTGTGTGACGCTCCACAGCCCACTGACACCCAGAGCTGTGCACACTACTGCTGTTGCTACATTACAGTATTTTTCGGAATATAAGACGCACTTTTTCTTCCCTAAAACTAGGGGGAAAAAGTGGGTGCGTCTTATATTCTAAAGGTACGGTATTTTGGCCCCAAAATATACTTACCGGATCCTGCCACCGCGATCCTCTCCTCCTCCACCTGACTGCCGCCATCCGAGGGTCATCCAATGGTCCCAGCTGCGGTCATCTGAGGGTCTCGGCCATACCATCCAGTTTCCCGGTACTTGAGTGTCTCAGCCGCCGAATCTTCTTCACTGCAGACTGCAGCCATGCGGTGATCGTGCGCTGCCGCCCCACCAACATCCTCCATAGTAACGGCCTCCTCTTCGTAGTTACAGTGCCCCCTTCTGTGTGATGAGTGGCGCACGTGCCTGACGTCATGCGTGACCCCGGCGCAAGTGACTGTTTCTCTCACCCCAATTTCTGGCCCCCCTTTTTACATGTATGCCCTATTTAGGTATCTTTATATTTGCTTCATCATTTTCTAAGACTCAAAACTTGATATACATACGTTATTAGCTGTATGAAACCCAAATACCACCGGCAGCCGGCAGAAGAACCCCCCAAGGGCACACATATGGTAATACATGTCTAAAACTCCAGCTGTAAGTCAAGCAATGCCCACAAGCATCAAACATTTACACATAGGCCTCAATCCACTAAGCAGTTTAGACTAGTCTACTGATGGTTTTTAGTCTACTGATGGTTTGGTCAGTTGCAGCAAATGGGAATTCACTATTACTAAATGTTTTAGACCTGTTTTTAGGCCTGGTCTAAACCATTTGGTAATTAGGTGGGTAAAGCAGGGGAAATTATCAAAAGATGCAATTCAAAAATGAGTAGCTATGACTGACATCCTTTTCCTTTGATGAGCTCTTGTCTGCATACAGTTAAACTCCTTACTGCAAAGTGTAACGATTGTGGAACTTTCTCCGTGATCAGCGCACAACGCGTGCGCTGACACGGCGGAAATCCTCCACAAGCGTATAATTGCAGGCACCCAGCAAAAGGTGCTACGCACCCGTAGAGGGAAAATTCCTGTCGGCAGATGGCGCTGGGGAGTGCAGAGGAACCAATCCTCTGTACCTCCACAAATGCCAGACAGGAATTGTACGAAGCGCAGAACGCAATCGCAAGAGAGGCGATTGCGAATGAGACGAGCAAAGGGACAGGTTGTATGTGTGTGCGCCAACCTAGTCGCCACCCCTTGACAGTGCACACACAACAGCAGATGTGAAACAGGAACGCGATCGCGAGAGGTGCGATCGCCAGACGTGACACAAGGCAGATCAGAACAGAATACGAGGATAGCAAAGGCACAGCAAATAATACAATGAGGAGATACGGTAAATAACAAACGCTAGCTAACCGCGGACACCACTCATTCGCAACAGTGCACGCGGTTATGCGTGGTCTCCACGTGAGAGGCACAATAGAGACAAGCACGCCTAACTAACCATTGACAGACAAACATGAAACAGAGGACGCGAGCGCTTGCTCAACGGTTACCTCACCGAGCCTCCAGCAAGCGCTCGTAGCAGACAAGACAGACACACGAAAACAGGAACAGGCGGGAGATAGGAACCACAGCACTAGCGAAAGTGACTAACGCGATCCAGGTACAGAGTAGCAGAACAGAAGGATCCACAGCACTAGCGGAAAGTGGCTAGCGCGATCCCGGTAGACAGAACAGAAGGATCCACAGCGCTAGCGAAAAGTGGCTAGCGCGATCCAAGGAGACAGAACAGAAGGATCCACAGCGCTAGCGAAAAGTGGCTAGAGCGATCCAATGAGACAGAACAGAAGGATCCACAGCGCTAGCGAAAAGTGCCTAGCGCGATCCAATGAGACAGATCAGAAGAGATAGCTGGTAGCAACCGCTGCACCAGCTATACTCCAAGAACAGAGATCAGAACCATTTCCTGTCGACCACCGTTGGGACAGGACAATGGCAACAGAACAAACAAACAGATAAGCAATCCTAACTGCACTAAGGAAACCTGCCTAGTGCAGTTTTCCAGGAATGACTCTAAGCTGAACTTCAAACAAAGAGCAAGGCTGACACTCTCCAGAGTGTTTCACAGGAAGGAGTCCTTATGACCAGCGAAGCATTGTGGGAAACACATAGTACTTATAGTACACGCCTCCAATGAATGTGGCCAGGCAATTTGCATGACAACATATGCAAATTCCTCAGCAAGCACAAGCTGCAAAACTGACAGAAGCTCTCCTTTCCAGAGTCCTGCAGCATGCAAACCTAAACAATGGTCAAAAAGCTGCCTGCCTGCACAGGCAGCTGAGCAAATCATCACACAAAGGTTCCATCCTCACATCTAAAATACCTCACAGAATTACTTTACCTATAGAAATCAGCTGGTCCAGCTGGTTTAATCTCTGTCAGAAAAAGTGAGCGGGGTTACTCCTTGTTTGCCTTTGTGAATTGTGTCATTACTGAATGTTAGACCAGGTCTAAAGACATGTCTAAAACATGACACCAAACCATCAGTAGACTAAAAACCATCCGTAGACTAGTCTAAACTGCTTAGTGAATTGAGGCCAAAGCCGTTTTCATTGAACAGAGAGATTCTATTTAATTAAGAACAACTTTGAAATGTCACTGTTAAAATCACCTCACTTTTCCTCAGTCGGTGCAGGTCGTAAGGAAGAATTGGCCTTTTAGCAATTTGCTTGTCAGATGTGCAGAGAAAACATTATTTTCAAAGGCACATATATTTTTGTCATTTGAATCTGTACACCCTGATGTATGCTTGCATTGATACTCAGATAAATCCATTGCTTAAAAGTAAAATGTAATTTATAGAATTACAAACACACTTAAAGAGGAACTCCAATGAAAATAATGTAATAAAAAAGTGCTTCATTTTTACAATAATTATGTATAAATGATTTAGTCAGTGTTTGCCCATTGTAAAATATTTTAAATCCCTGATTTACATTCTGACATTTATCACATGGTGACATTTTTACTGCTGGAAGGCAGAGGCGTAGCTAGGGTTTTCAGCGCCCGGGGACAAAGACTATTAATGCGCCCCCTAAGGTGAAGGGTCGTGACCAAATGTGGGCGTGGTTATGGGTACTCCACATTTGGTCACGCCCCTTCAAATGTACATGGAGGTTAGCAGGCTCACGCTCACCCACCCTCCCTCAGTATGTACCTTCCAGCATGTTCCAAGACAAATTCAGCAATCATGAGCCCCCCACCCCCCCCCCATCAAGACAAATTCCGCAATCATGAGCAATCATGAGGCCCCCAACATGACCAACTCAGCAATCATGAGGCCCCCAACAAGACAAATTCAGCAATCATGAGGCCCCTAATAAGACAAATTCAGCAATCATGAGCCCCCCACCCCCATCAAGACAAATTCCGCAATCATGAGCAAACATGAGGCCCCCAACAAGACAAATTTAGCAATCCTGAGGCCCCCAACAAGACAAATTCAGCAATCATGAGGCCCCTAACAAGACAAATTCAGCAATCATGAGCAGGGGAGGACTGGGACCTTTTGGCCTGGGGGGACAACACAAACTAGAGGCCCGTTTCACGGCATCCCCAGCCTAAAGCCATATCTTTCTTGTGTGCAAATCTTCAAATTGTGATGACTAACAGCCCCAGCCACACACACACACACACACACACACTATGTACCTGATGCCTAACCCCATTTCTCCGCACAATCTACCTGTCTGTGTCTGATGCCTAACCTTAAAGGAGTTATCAGGCTTTTTTTTTTTATGAAAATAAGTGCTACTTACCCAGGGCTCGTCCAGCCTCAAGCTCCCAGCATGTCCCTTGCCGCAGCTCTGCAGTCAGCTGTTCGCTGCCGCTGCCTCCCAGCCCCCGGCGATGACGTCAGGCCAACTGCGCCTGTGCGTGCGGCGCTGTCAATCACCGCCACATGGACCAGAGCGTACTGTGCAGACGCAGAACTACTGCGCCTGCGCAGTACACTCCGGTCCAAGTGGCGGTGATTGACAGTGCTGCTCGCACAGGCGCAGTACAGGCCGACATCCAGGTCGGACTGGTGCCATCGCCAAGGACTGGGAGGCAGCGGCAGCGAATGGCTGACTGCAGAGCTGCGGCGAGGGACATGCTGGGAGCGTGGGGCTGGAGGAAGCCCCGGGTAAGTAGCATTTATTTCATTAAAAATGCCTGATAAATCCTTTAAACAACCCCCCCCCCCCCCACACACACACACACACACAAACCTACCTACCTGGTGATGCCTAACCCCACTCCTGCCCACCCACCATACAAACTACTTGTCTGACACCTACTCCCCCCCCCCCTCCAACTACCTGTTTGACAGTGCCTAACTGCCTGCCTCCCCCCTCCCCTGCCGCCAATCACACCACAAGAAGAAAAAACGTTCCCCCTCAGGCCAGGGTCAGAATGGGGATGATTATCACACAAAAAAAAAACTCAGAGGGCACTGGCCTGGGCAGAGAATTGAATTTGACAGCAGTAGCAGGCAGGCAGCAAAGTGTGAGTAACTCAGTGACAAGAAGGGAGAAGTAGTACAGAAACAAAATTTATAAAAACCACCTTCTCCTCTGGCAACCTGGACCCGACCTCCTCTATCCTCCTGTCTCCTCAGTCCTACACCTCCTCCTCCTCCACAGCAGCAAGCAGCTATAGGTGGCATCTCCAACTCCCATCCCCAAGAGTGTCCGACTCCTCCAGCCAGGACAGCCAGCCAGCCACTCGTAGCCGCAGCTCCAGGCCCCCAGCCCCCCCAGCACAGAAAGCTGAAGAGTGAGACAGCTCACTCCGACGACACCTCAGGCACAGCAGCACAGGGGAGGACTGTGTCCGACTCCTCCAGCCAGGCCAGCCACACATAGCTGCAGCTCCAGGCCCCCAGCCCCCCCAGCACAGAAAGCTGAAGAGTGATACAGCTCACTCCGACGACACCTCAGGCACAGCAGCACAGGGGAGGACTGTGTCCGACTCCTCCAGCCAGCCACTCGTAGCCACAGCTCCAGGCCCCCAGCCCCCCCAGCACAGAAAGCTGAAGAGTGAGACAGCTCACTCCGATGACACCGCAGGCACAGCAGCACGTTGCGGGCGGCAATGGCTCCAGGCGGGGGGCGGAGTCAAGCAGTTTCAACCCACCTGGCCGGAGAGGACCTAAGCTATTTGTGTCCTTGTGCCGCTCACATCCACCGCAGGCGCAGCCACGCACAAGGGCACACCACGGCCGGCCGCCTCAGCCCCTTCTTTGATTGGATACTTCAACTTGCCGGGAAATATCGCGCGAGGTTGCGATCCCCACTGCGAACCTGTCACCTGTGGTATGTCTGCGGCCGCTGCGTATAGCAGTGGCCAGCCCTAATTACTTAAGATTCGGGCAGCCCGGGGGGCAATTGCCCCCCGTCCCCCTGGGCCAGTCCTCCCCTGATCATGAGGCCCCTAACAAGACAAATTCAGCGATCTTGAGGCCCCCAACAAATCATGAGGCCCCCAACAAGACAAAGTCAGTAACCATGAGGCCCCCAACAAGACAAATTCAGCAGTCATGAGGCACATAAATAGACAGCATTTCACATAAATAGGCAGAATGTCCCCTTAGTATGGTAGACACCTCTCACCTGGCAGCAGTTCCCCAAAATACACTCAATCTGACAGCAGTGGTTCCCAAAAAATAGGTAGCCCCAGGTCTATAGGTGTCCTCAGAATAGGTGGCCAGCAGTATAGATGTCCCCAGAACAGGTAGCCAGGGGTAGAGATGTCCACAGAACAGGTAGCCAGGGGTATATGTGCCCAGTATATGTAGGCAGGGGTATGTGTCCCCAGTATATGTAGCCAGAGGTATATGTGCCCAGTATATGTAGCCAGGGGTATAAATGCCCAGTATATGTAGCCAGGGGTATATGTACCCAGTATATGTAGTTAGGGGTATATGTGCCCAGTATATGTAGGCAGGGGTATATTTGCCCAGAGTAGGTAGCCAGGGGTATATGTGCCCAGAGTAGGTAGCCAGGGGTATATGCCCAGTATATGTAGGCAGGGGTATATGTGCCCAGAGTAGGTAGCCAGGGGTATATGTGCCCAGAGTAGGTAGCCAGGGGTATATGCCCAGTATATGTAGGCAGGGGTATATGTGCCCAGAGTAGGTAGCCAGGGGTATATGTGCCCAGAGTAGGTAGCCAGGGGTATATGCCCAGTATATGTAGGCAGGGGTATATGTGCCAAGAGTAGGTAGCCAGGGGTATATGTGCCCAGAGTAGGTAGCCAGGGGTATATGTGCCCAGAGTAGGTAGCCAGGGGTATATGTGCCCAGAGTAGGTAGCCAGGGGTATATGCCCAGTATATGTAGGCAGGGGTATATGTGCCCAGAGTAGGTAGCCAGGGGTATATGTGCCCAGAGTAGGTAGCCAGGGGTATATGTGCTCAGAGTAGGTAGCCAGGGGTATATGTGCCCAGAGTAGGTAGCCAGGGGTATATGCCCAGTATATGTAGGCAGGGGTATATGTGCCCAGAGTAGGTAGCCAGGGGTATATGCCCAGTATATGTAGGCAGGGGTATATATGCCCAGAGTAGGTAGCCAGGGGTATATGTGCCCAGAGTAGGTAGCCAGGGGTATATGTGCCCAGAGTAGGTAGCCAGGGGTATATGTGCCCAGAGTAGGTAGCCAGGGGTATATGCCCAGTATATGTAGGCAGGGGTATATATGCCCAGAGTAGGTAGCCAGGGGTATATGTGCCCAGAGTAGGTAGCCAGGGGTATATGTGCCCAGAGTAGGTAGCCAGGGGTATATGTGCCCAGAGTAGGTAGCCAGGGGTATATGCCCAGTATATGTAGGCAGGGGTATATGTGCCCAGAGTAGGTAGCCAGGAGTATATGTGCCCAGAGTAGGTCGCCAGGGGTATATGTGCCCAGAGTAGGTAGCCAGGGGTATATGTGCCCAGAGTAGGTAGCCAGGTGTCCCCCTCCCCAGCAGGAGGGGAGCAGCGCAGAGAAGAGGAAGAGCTGCTCTCTCTCCCTCGCTGTCCCTTCCAATGTCTGTCCGGTGGCTGGCAGCGGCGGGCGGAACTTACCTGCATCTCGTCGCAGCGCCGGATGGATCTGCCACTACTCTGGTCTAGCAGCGGCTGCGCACTCGAACTTCCGGCCGGCGCTGGAGCGAGACGGAGGTGAGTTCCGCCCGCCGCTGCCAGGCCAGCCACCCGGACATTGGAGGGGACAGCGAGGGAGGGAGAGCACCTAAGGTGAGGGAAGGAGGGGGGATATGGCCCCCCTTCCCCACCGTCCGCACAGCTCTCCCTCTTCTCTGCGCTGCTCCCCTCCCCTCCGCCGCAAAAAAAAAACAAAACCCCGCAGCTCAGCCAGGCTGAGGGCGCCCTCGGGGACCAGGCGCCCCGGGGCACTTGTCCTACCCCGACCCCCCCTAGCTCCGCGCCTGCTGGCAGGTGATGTAGCTGCTGCTTGCTTTTTCTGTCAGTTGGAAATAGCTGTAAACAGCTATTTCCCACAATGCAACAAGGTTCACAGACAGGAAACTGCCAGGAGTACCACGGTCCTCAGAGTTTCTTGTAGGAGGGGTTTCACCACAATATCAGTCATACAGCGCCTCCTGATGATCCATTTGTGAAAAGGAATAGATTTCTCATGTAAAAGGGGGTATCAGCTACTGCTTGGGATAAAGTTCAATTCTTGGTCACGGTTTCTCTTTAAAGCATACCTGAAGCGAAAATAAACATATGAAATAATGTGGTTTTTTTTTATACATATGTACAGAGGGAGATTCTGGTTGCTTGGCTATTTTAAACCTTGGTATCCGTGGCTCTGTTTTTGATCCGGGCCAAACAATGGAGCCACGGATACGTTTTGTAACTGCTTGCCGACCGCGTCATGCCGGGGGCGTGACCGCGGTGACAGCCCCAGGACCGCCTAACGCCGATCGGCGTAAAGTCCTTGGGGCTCGCAGTGCAGGAGATTGCGCGCAGGCTGCGCGCACATCTCCTGTTCGGGGGGCGGAGCTCCGCCCCTCCTTCAGTCTACGAGCGGCAATCGCCACTCGGAGACTGTTAGGCAGCGGAATTGCCGTCTAATCACATTGTACAGCACTGTGATCAGCAGCAGCGCTGTACTGGGGACAGCAGTGTGACACGGCTGTCCCCATGGGGGACAAGAGAGCGATCGGCTATCATCGGCAGAAGCCTATCACAGCCGATCGCAATGATTGGCCAGATGTGGGGAGGGAGGGAGGTAGGGGAAATATTTAAAGTAACAAGGCTTTTTATAAAAAAAATAAAAATGTCTATATAAACAAAAATAAACATGGGGGAGCGATCAGACCCCACCAACAGAGAGCTCTGTTGGTGGGGAGAAAAGGGGGGCGGAGGAATCACTTGTGTGCTGTGTTGTGCGGCCCTGCAGCTTGGCCTTAAAGCTGCAGTGGCCTATTTTACTAAAAATGGCCTGGTCACTAGGGGGGTTTAGCACTGTGGTCCTCAAGAGGTTAAACAAGTGTGAACCTACTCTAAGTAGCTGGATTTTTTTTAATGTCTGACTTCATATTCTCTTGAATAATACACTATAAGTTTATTAAGACTCGTTCCTTCTTGGTTAGGCAGGCCTGGCTACACAATATCATGACAAGTGAAGTGGGGACCTGTGTGGAGGCCTTGGCTCCTTATGACAGTCTATGTCCCTGAATAGCTGAAATGCACATAATCTATGTAATCATGCTTGCTGCCTTGGAGCTAATCATCTGCCATTGTTTTTCTGGAGATTGTGATGTTCTGTGTAACACTTCTATACATGTCGAATTCTTCCTGTCTCAGGCTCCATGGCTGCATATGGATTTATACTATTAATGGATGACCAAACCCTCGAGGGGTTACAATGCAGACACTTTAATCAGCGTCTATTTCATTTTGATGCCGGTCAACTTGGCACAGGGCAAGCCGTATGACGGCTCTCTCTGCTGCCGATAAAACTCCCGGCGGTGTTAGATACTATTCCCCCACCGAGTCGTAGCACCTCTGAGGCAGAAGTAATTTGGGGTCCGGTGATCACTGGATCTCCAAATTTCCTGTGTGCTATAGCATTGCAGGAAGAAACCAAAATGCTGGTACATGCTCTAATCATATCCCGCCTTGACTACTGTAACACCCTACTCTGTGGTCTACCAAAAAGCACCTCTCCAGTAGGGACTGGCTCCCCAGTAGGGACTTAAATGAAAACCGAGGTGACATGTGACATGATGAGATAGACATGTGTATGTACAGTGCCTAGCACACAAATAACTGTGCTGTGTTCCTTTTTTTTTTCTTTCTATGCCTGAAAAAGTTAAACAGGTATGTAAGTGACAGTTCATGTCTGAGTCAGGATTGAGTCAGACTACAGTGCAATCCTCAGTGATAAGGAATTACAGTCATAAAACACTTTCCTAGCAGAAAACGGCTTCTCAGAGCAGGAAAGAGATACAAAGGGTCAATGGTTCATAGATTTTAGCTCTGGCATACTTCAATGAATGTGACATTGAGCAAAAACAATGAAACAGTAAAAAACTTAAAAAGTAAATATAAAATGCAAGTGTGGAATAACTAAAAAAAAGTAATTTCTAGGAGAAGGAGGATAGATGCAATTGTTTATCTTATCAGTTTATTATCACCTCGTGTGTCCTTTGACACTGCTGCCCGTCTCATCTATCTCTCCTCCCGCTCCTCTGACGCAGCCCCTCTCTGCCAATCCCTACTGACCTCTGCTGCCCGTGTCATCCACCTCTCCTCCCGCTCCTCTGATGCTGCCCCTCTCTGCCAATCCCTACTGACCTCTGCTGCCGGTCTCATCCATCTCTCCTCCCGCTCCTCTGATGCTGCCCCTCTCTGCCAATCCCTACTGACCTCTGCTGCCCGTCTCATCCACCTCTCCTCCCGCTGCTCTGATGCTGCTCCTCTCTGCCAATCCCTACTGACCTCTGCTGCCCGTGTCATCCACCTCTCCTCCCGCTCCTCTGACGCAGCCCCTCTCTGCCAATCCCTACTGACCTCTGCTGCCCGTGTCATCCACCTCTCCTCCCGCTCCTCTGATGCTGCCCCTCTCTGCCAATCCCTACTGACCTCTGCTGCCGGTCTCATCCATCTCTCCTCCCGCTCCTCTGATGCTGCCCCTCTCTGCCAATCCCTACTGACCTCTGCTGCCCGTCTCATCCACCTCTCCTCCCGCTGCTCTGATGCTGCTCCTCTCTGCCAATCCCTACTGACCTCTGCTGTTCATCTCATCCACCTCTCCTCCCGCTCCTCTGATGCTGCCCCTCTCTGCCAATCCCTACTGACCTCTGCTGCCGGTCTCATCCATCTCTCCTCCCGCTCCTCTGATGCTGCCCCTCTCTGCCAATCCCTACTGACCTCTGCTGCCCGTCTCATCCACCTCTCCTCCCGCTCCTCTGACGCAGCCCCTCTCTGCCAATCCCTACTGACCTCTGCTGCCCGTGTCATCCACCTCTCCTCCCGCTCCTCTGATGCTGCCCCTCTCTGCCAATCCCTACTGACCTCTGCTGCCGGTCTCATCCATCTCTCCTCCCGCTCCTCTGATGCTGCCCCTCTCTGCCAATCCCTACTGACCTCTGCTGCCCGTCTCATCCACCTCTCCTCCCGCTCCTCTGATGCAGCCCCTCTCTGCCAATCCCTGCTGACCTCTGCTGCCCGTGTCATCCACCTCTCCTCCCGCTCCTCTGATGCTGCCCCTCTCTGCCAATCCCTACTGACCTCTGCTGCCGGTCTCATCCATCTCTCCTCCCGCTCCTCTTATGCTGCCCCTCTCTGCCAATCCCTACTGACCTCTGCTGCCCGTCTCATCCACCTCTCCTCCCGCTCCTCTGACGCAGCCCCTCTCTGCCAATCCCTACTGATCTCTGCTGCCCGTCTCATCCACCTCTCCTCCCGCTCCTCTGACGCAGCTCCTCTCTGCCAATCCCTACTGACCTCTGCTGCCCATCTCATCCACCTCTCCTCCCGCTCCTCTGACGCAGCCCCTCTCTGCCAATCCCTACTGACCTCTGCTGCCTGCCTCATCCACCTCTCCTCCTGCTCCTCTGACGCAGCCCCTCTCTGCCAATCCCTACTGACCTCTGCTGCCTATCTCATCCACCTCTCCTCCCACTCCTCTGATGCTGCCCCTCTCTGCCAATCCCTACTGACCTCTGCTGCCCGTCTCATCCACCTCTCCTCCCACTCCTCTGATGCTGCCCCTCTCTGCCAATCCCTACTGACCTCTGCTGCCCGTCTCATCCACCTCTCCTCCCGCTCCTCTGACGCAGCCCCTCTCTGCCAATCCCTACTGACCTCTGCTGCCCATCTGATCCACCTCTCCTCCCGCTCCTCTGACGCAGCCCCTCTCTGCCAATCCCTACTGACCTCTGCTGCCCGTCTCATCCACCTCTCCTCCTGCTCCTCTGATACTGCCCCTCTCTACCAATCCCTACTGACCTCTGCTGCCCGTCTCATCCACCTCTCCTCCCGCTCCTCTGATGCTGCCCCTCTCTGCCAATCCCTACTGACCTCTGCTGCCCGTCTCATCCACCTCTCCTCCTGCTCCTCTGATGCTGCCCCTTTCGGCCAACCCCTACTGACCTCTGCTGCCCGTCTCATCCACCTCTCCTCCTGCTCCTCTGACGCAGCC